>NC_030681.2:149745372-149815372 GCF_000004195.4 Xenopus tropicalis
CAGTTTGTCACTGACCCAACAGTGTTACGTTCTCCAGATCCAGAGGAACCAGAGGGAGGGGGGGCTTGAACCTTTTGCCCATGTCCTCCCCAACCCAGAAACATCATGAGGTGGGAAACAAATGTACAGAAGGTACTATGATTCCAACTAATACACTTCTGTAGTTGTCCTGGACAATTTGGTTCAACACATCAATCAATTCTTAACAAAGATATTTAGTTATTTATGGGGAACTTCATCTTCTGAACCAAAATTAGTTAAAGAGCCCCACACAACACAGAAACCCCTAATATACCTGTCACTGGAATCTGTTCCTTCATACAGTAGGAATAAATCCCATTTATAGGCTGAAATCCAGCTGCAAAACAGTTCTTCTCTTTCTGCAGCATTTGGAATCCTGGCAGGGGAGGAGGGACTAAAACACTGATTTTGCAAATTGTAACAACTTCCCAACAGCTTACAGACAGCATGCAGGAACTACATAACCCACAATGCATTGCACTGGGATATTCCTTTCCTTATTGACATCACGTGTGCAGCAGGGAATTGTGGGATTGGGAGGATGCAGGCTGAAGGCAGGCTGAGGACAGGCGACTACTGTTAAATTTTATTTGAGTCACAAAGTAGCCTGTACTTGATCAGAGCGGTGAGTACACAAGTTCTTTAGCAATTGGACCAATATCAGCAGTTTAGACGTGTATGGCCTTGTTTCCATTTACTTCAATGGATTTCACCAAGTTCAAGGAATTTCACAATTTTGCCTGACAGTGTAACTGGGCACATAGACTTTAATAGCGTATAAGTACAAATTTAGCCAAGGGGGGAAAGCTCTCCGTTACTTTTAATGGAGCTTTATAAATGCCCATACTAAATGCGCACATTTTGTAACTTAAAATTGATTTAGTAATAAAAAAAATATTATTATGGAAGTCAGTTTTTCCCTTTCTGCATCATTTGAAATCCTGGCAGGGGAGGAGGGACTAAAACACTGATGTTACACATTGTAATAACTTCTCCACAGCTTACAGCATGCAAGAACTACATAACCCATAATGCATTGCACTGTGTTTTAATGTCAATTCCAGCTCTAACACACACAGATTGTCCATGACAGTTTGATAAATGGGCTCCATACCGTCACTAGTTATTATGCGCCACCGTATGAAACGCGCAGGGGCCTAGTACACATCGACTCGTAACCATAGACATAAATCTATCACAATCCCTTTTACCCTGAGCAGATCATCATTCAGAGACATTGACTGAACATACAAATCTCGTCTAACAAGAGGAGGAGAGCCCGGACCCCTGTAAGCACAAGATTTCGGACCCACAGGGGTCACCGCAGAATTATTGGGGGTCATCGCTTAAGAAATGTGAGAAATAAAATGCAACGTGGAAATATTCAACAGACCTCAATAAATCCCAATGCTATCAGCAATTAGATTTCAACAGTTAGAAAACCAAAGCAAAACATCTGATTGGCTGCTATGAGCAACATCACCGGTAATGTTTTACTCCACTATTGACACAGCATGATAAATATACCCCAGTTATTTAGCTTTTTGTTCAGCAGGTATTTTAGCAGCTATCTGGTTGCTAGGGTCTTATTTACCCTAGCAACCAGGCAGTGGTTTAAACGGGAATATGAATAGAAGAGAGAGAGAGATAGGTAATAAAAAGTAACAATAACAACTAAATTGTAGCCTCACAGAGCAATAGTATTTGGTTGCCGGGGTCAGTGACCCCCATTTGAAAGCTGGAAAGAGGCAGAAGAGGAAGGCAAATAATTCAAAAACTATAATAAATAAATAATGAAAACCGATTGCAAAGTTGCTAGGAATAGGGCATTCTGTAACATAGTAAAAGTTAATTTAGGGTAAACTGCCCCATTAATGCCAGTAAGCCTATGGGTATTTTTTACAAGAGATGGTAAGGGAAGTGGTTTAGCTTCATTTATTCGTCTTCTGAAATGATTTTATTTGGTACTCAATTGGAATTTATAGCTCTGGTTTTTATGTTATTTCATTAAGTCCCCGTTTTGATGTCCAAAACTTTGTTGGACCCTCCCTTATCTCATAACAAAGTTACATGAAAATACAGCCGTGTCAACTATTCAGACATTCTTAGAAGAATATCTGGGGCATTTTCAATAAATATCCCCCTTTCATTGACCTTGAGGCTGGGCTTTCAGGTGTATGCAGTCAATAGGCAAACATCGCCAACTAAGGGGATCTTTCCCCCAGTATGTTCCCCTGAGTGGGGCAATATTGTGCTAATAGGGCCAAACAATGGGACTACAATGACATAATACAAGCAATAGGAGCAAGGGCAGCATCAATGAGCCAATGCCAACTTTCAGCCAGATATCAGTTGGATAGGCCCATCTAAAGGTCCAGAATCTACTTGTGTATGGGCACCTTGAGGTTGGCTATATTGAATTGATCCAATTTCTGCCCTTGAGCCATGCTGACGCGCTCCTCACCCTGATAGGATTTTTAAACCTGCCCAATCGGCATCTGGTCGATTTTTCGGCCATATATTGTTCAGACAGGTCATCTGACGGCCCCATACATGGCCTTAGAAGAATTTTTGGCCGTTAATTTAGCTGTAGACCAGGGATCCCCAACCTTTCTTACTTGTGAGCCACAGTCAAATGTAAAAAGACTTGGGGAGCAACACAAACACCATAAAAGTTCATGGAGGTGCCAAATAAGGGCTGTGATTGGCTATTAGGGGCCTCTATGCACCCTATCAGCTTACAGGGGCTTTATTTGGTAGGAAATCTTGTTTTTATTCAGCCAAAACTTGCCCCCAAGTCAGGAATTCAAAAATAACTCCCTGGTTTGGGGGCACTGGGAGCAACACCCAAGGGGTTGGGGAGCAACATGTTCCCCCCGAGCCACTGGTTGGGGATCCCTGCTGTAGACAGAAGTTGGTTTTTAGACTGTATATGAATTACAAAAAACCCCACTAGGAAACCATATTCCCTAATGTGCCTAAACAGACTTTAGTAGCCCTTTGTGCCATATCATTCACTGAAGAATTGAGTTGTGCAGTAGCAGTAGGCTCCTCAATGGAAATCCTAAACTGCAAGTATCTCCTAAATTCAAATAAAACTAATGTAAAATAATGGACCTAACTAAACTAAGCCATATTTATCTTTCTGGTTCTCTATATAAACCCATAATCCCTGTACCCCATTCTCACAGAAGTGCCAAGAGAGAGAATGCCTATGTAGTTTTACTGTACGAATTATTTACTGTTTTTAAGCCTATAATTGATGAGTGTGACCCCTTTAAACATGGGTTTGATAACACCCAACAGGATTTCCTTTGAAGTCAATATCAATATGAGCCCGCCTGTTACGTTTGGCAGCTCTGTAACACACGAGACAGATGGATTCTGGACTCTTTGTCTCTCTTACACTAGAAAGGTTCAGGTAACAATAGTGATTAGAAGGTGAGCGCAGAATAAAAAAGTGAAGAGACAATGCAATACTTCAGAGCGCTTTGTGTGTCTAATGATACTCAGAGTAGAATGAGATGTCGCTTTTACTCAGGGATACATAACCCAGCTGTCGGACAGCTGTTCCAGGCTACAATCCTCAGTCTTCTGCAGGTTCAACTGAGCTCAAGGCTACGACTTTGACTTCTGTAGTGTAAATAAATTCTTTTATCATTTGCACGTTGTCCTTCAAAAAAGCAGTCCATGTATGAATTAACAATCACAACCTTCTGGAAATGTCCATCTTTGCCGTCCAACTGGAGACTCCTGTGCCATAAATAGGTCATTAAGAGATTTCTATGGCCTCCAGTGTCGGACTGGCCCGCAGGGATACCAGGAAAACTCCCGGTGGGGCCAAGTGTCATTGGGCTCTGCAGCTTCTGACCATTTGGCCCAATTCATGGTCATTTCCATTTCTCTATGGGAACAAATCGATTAAATATAAAGAATAGATTATAGTATGTAAAGATAAAAAAAAATAAAGAGCTTGAGTGAAAAGTGGATGAAAAATAGTTTGAAGAGTGGGCCCATGGTCTAAGGCAGGGGTAACCAAGCTTTCTTACTCGACTTGGGGAGCAACACAAGCACCATAAAAGTTCATGGAGGAGCCAAATAAGGGCTGTGATTGGCTATTAGGGAGCCTCTATGCACCCTATCAGCTTACAGGGGCTTTATTTGGTAGGAAATCTTGTTTTTATTCAACCAAAACTTGCCCCCAAGTCAGGAATTCAAAAATAACTCCCTGGTTTGGGGCCACTGGGAGCAACACCCAAGGGGTTGGGGAGCAACATGTTGCCTCTGAGCCACTGGTTGGGGATCACTGGTCTAAGGTTTTCTGGTGGGCATCCCAGTCTGACACTGATGGCCTCTGAGTGTCCAGTGGATCAATAGAGGTATTTGAAAGACCTTATGGTGCTCCAATACTTGAGGTACTGAAGATTTGGCTCACAATGTGGAAAGGCTTAAGAGGCGCAACATGGGCACTTTTTGGAAAGGACCACTCTACCTTCTTTTTTTTCTAATGATAATATATAGTTGTAAATTTATTGTACTTTTTATTTATTTGCCCCAAGCCTCTGCGAAGATGAGCAGTCTGTAGCCTTACCCAAGATTAGTGATGAGCGAATGTGTCCCGTTTCGCTTCGCCATAAAATTCGTGATACGGCAAGAAAATTCGCGAAATAATGAAAAATTTGTGAAACGCATTTGTGGCACTTTTTTTGGGCACCCGTGTCTTTTTTGTCGCCCGCTTATATTTTTTTGTCCCCTTCCTATTTTGACGCGACCGCACCCTTTTTTTTTACGCGACCTCACCCATTTTTTGACACGACTGGCCCCGATTTGGCGCGTGAACAAAAAAAAGAAATTCCGCACCACTAATTTTTCTGCGGCAAATTTTCACCGAACAATTCGCCAATGCGGAAATTCGCTGCGAATCCATGCCTGATGAAAAAAATCGCTCATCACTACCCAAGATGTCAATTTCTAGTTTGGCCTTTTTGCTTCCCATAGTTTCTTATTCAGTTTATAATCCCATTGCAGAATGTCTGAAGGATGAGTGGCCTCACTGTCCATCGTGGGTGGCAAAATGTTTTGAGGTTCTTAGCCTGAATTTGGAGCAGGGATCCCCAACCTTTCTTACTCGGGAGCCACACTCAAATCTAAAAAGACTTGGGGAGCAACACAAGCACCATAAAAGTTCATGGAGGAGCCAAATAAGGGCTGTGATTGGCTATTAGGCAGCCTCTATGCACCCTATCAGCTTACAGGGGCTTTATTTGGTAGGAAATCTTGTTTTTATTCAACCAAAACTTGCCCCCAAGTCAGGAATTCAAAAATAACTCCCTGGTTTGGGGGCACTGAGAGCAACATCCAAGGGGTTGGGGAGCAACATGTTGGTTCTGAGACACTGGTTGGGGATCACTGAATTAGAGATATGAATATATCCACAGACAGTAAAGGCAAAGTACACCTCTCTGACTGGAAGTCAGTTGTAGAATGTCATTCAACCTCATCAGAATAACGTGTGGCTTTTACTTTTCCTACATATGGACGTCAACGAATGAGCGCTGAGTAAAGGCACAGGTACATTAGGTTCAATGCCTACATACCCTCGGCCTGAAGTTACTGAGAAGCGGATAGGTCAAGCCGTGTTTGATTCCATTTGCCGGGTCTTGGCTTCCAGACTAAATTAAACACCACAAGGTATTTAATACATTATTCCATTCTTAAATGTTAAATATGTGTCAGAAATGACATGTCATAAACTTGTAGCTGCCTCTTTGTAGTGGGAATGAAATGAAATGAAAAGCATGAATGTTCCGTGCCCATAAACTCTTCTTTTTAATTGCAATCAAATGTGGCATAGAGGCGAGTTTATGAAAAATCACTGAAATTAACATATCCGTGCCTCCGCTCTTGACTATATGCTGAAACATTTGGGTCAGATAATAAAGGGGAACTTCACCCAAACACAGGATAGGGATTCCCCTGTACTAAGTACAATTCAGCAGGAACAGCCCCCTAAGTTTGCTCATAGCCTGTACAGAGAGATACCATAAAACTATGGCACATAGGGATTCCCCTGTACTAAGCACAATTCAGCAGGAACAGCCCCCTAAGTTTGCTCATAGCCTGTACAGAGAGATACCATAAAACTATGGCACATAGGGATTCCCCTGTACTAAGCACAATTCAGCAGGAACAGCCCCCTAAGTTTGCTCATAGCCTGTACAGAGAGACACCATAAAACTATGGCACATAAGGATTCCCCTGTACTAAGCACAATTCAGCAGGAACAGCCCCTAAGTTTGCTCATAGCCTGTATAGAGAGATACCATAAAACTATGGCACATAGGGATTCCCCTGTACTAAGCACAATTCAGCAGGAACAGCCCCCTAAGTTTGCTCATAGCCTGTACAGAGAGATACCATAAAACTATGGCACATAGGGATTCCCCTGTACTAAGCACAATTCAGCAGGAACAGCCCCCTAAGTTTGCCCATAGCCTGTACAGAGAGATACCATAAAACTATGGCACATAGGGATTCCCCTGTACTAAGCACAATTCAGCAGGAACAGCCCCCTAAGTTTGCTCATAGCCTGTACAGAGAGATACCATAAAACTATGGCACATAGGGATTCCCCTGTACTAAGCACAATTCAGCAGGAACAGCCCCCTAAGTTTGCTCATAGCCTGTACAGAGAGATACCATAAAACTATGGCACATAGGGATTCCCCTGTACTAAGCACAATTCAGCAGGAAGATTATAAATGGTTTAGTGCCCCTTTAAGAAAACACAGAGCTAGCTGAAATGGTTTGTGCTATAAGCCGGCAGACTTTAATGCCAAGCTTGGCTGACTAATTATTGCTTATAATTTGCATTAGGATTAATTAACTAATTAGAGAGGAATGTCTGAAGGCAAAGTTATGGCTCTGTGTGTCAAGCTGAGGACTTTAATTTATTCTGATATTTTTAATTATAATCAGCTGCCGAGCGCGTATTACACTGTCAGCTAAAGCCGGAGACTGGGGCAGACAAAGGAGGAATATGCAGAGATGGGGCTCAGTAATGTAAATACGGGGAGGATATTCTGGCTCTGTGAGCATTATGGTACATGCAGGATTCACAGGGAATGACGGCCATAAAGAACCCATAAAGGCTATAGACTTGGGCTGGGATTAGGCACGACAGGCTTGCTGCCCTCCGGCTACACAACCCCACACACAGCTGCACTGCAGCAGGTTGCACTTCCCTCATGTACTGTCATATTTACTGCATGGGTAATTATTCCCTACGTTGTTACACGGGGAGAGTGAAGGCAACAGCAGCTAGCCGCAGATTCTCTGAGCAAAGGGTTAATCATTAGAGACCTGCAGGGGGCCAGGTACCCACCAATACCTGGAGAGAATGCAGACGTGGGGTGGGTAGCAGGTATGTTAATGTGGTGCATGTTGGCAGGACGGGGGGTTTGGTTGGTTGGTCTGGAAGAACAGTTTGATCTAATTTTCTCAAAATAAGATTCAACTCCCTCCCAGCCCCCTGTCTGCTCTTGGGTCACATGACTTCCATGATTGCAATGACATAATTTCTATGTGAATGATGAGATCA
Source organism: Xenopus tropicalis (assembly GCF_000004195.4). Lineage (NCBI taxonomy): Eukaryota > Metazoa > Chordata > Amphibia > Anura > Pipidae > Xenopus > Xenopus tropicalis. The sequence continues at coordinate 149,752,994 of NC_030681.2, forward strand.
CTCCCATGTGTGCGATGACATTACTTCCATGTGTAGGATGACATCACTTCAATTTGTGCGATGACATCACTTCCATGTGTGCGATGACATCACTTCCATGTGTACAATGACATCACATCCATGTGTACAATGACATCACTTCCATATGTACGATGACATCACTTCCATGTGTACAATGACATCACTTCCGTGCGTACAATGACATAATTTCTATGTTAATGATGATATCACTTTCATATGTACAATGGCATTACTTCATTGTGTACGATGACCTCACTTCCATGTGTACAATGACATCACTTCCATGTGAACAATGACATCCCTTCCATGTGTACAATGACATCACTTCCATGTGAATGATGTGAATGATGGCATCACTTTCATGTGTACAATGACATCACTTCCATGTGTACGATGACATCCCTTCCATGTGTACGATGACATCCTTTCCATGTGTACAATGACATCACTTCCATGTGTACGATGATATCCCTTCCATGTGTACGATGACATCCCTTCCATGTGTTCAATGACATCACTTCCATGTGTACGATGATATCCCTTCCATGTGTACGATGACATCCCTTCCATGTGTTCAATGACATCACTTCCATGTGTATGATGACATCCCTTCCATGTGTACAATGACATCACTTCCATGTGTATGATGAAATAATTTCTCTGTGAATGATGACATCACTTCCATGTGTACAATGACATCACTTCCATGTGCACAATGACATCACTTCCATGTGTACGATGACATCACTTCCATGTGTGTGATGACATAATTTCTATGTGAATGATGGCATCACTTCCATGTGTGCAATGACATCACCTCCATGTGTATGATGAAATCACTTCCATGTAAATGATGACATCACTTCCATGTGTAAGATTACATCACTTCCATGTTAGAGGGCAGGCAGGGGCCTGGGTTGCTAGTAAATGCTGTTCAGTACAATCCTATCCCAGGGAGAGCTATTTACTACTTGTGTAATGTTAGAAGTGTAATTTCAATTATTTCCAATGGAAAGATAAAGAACTTCTCTATATGAATTATGAGTTTTTTGCTACAGTTGCAGACAGATATCTATCAGGTCTCTCTGGACAGGTCTGGATATACCCCCAATCCAATCCAATCACTGACTCAGGGGCAGGTGAGTATTTAGGTCTGGTGACACCCTAGCCATGGGAGCTAAGTATGCCCCACCCCCCAGATGGTGGAAGTGACCTCATGCACAAGGGTGTGTGACATCACTTCTAGTGACATCACAGGGGAAAATGCCCTGGACCCCTCACCCCCCAGCTCCTCCCTCTGGTAGGTCTGTATGGTCTATATATAAATACGGCCCTGCCAGGGGGCAGCTGGAGATGGGCTGATCTTGCCAAATTAAAGTACTTTACCCCATAAAACTAATAACAGGGGTAAATCTCTCTCTGTCTCTTCTTTCTCTCTCTCTAACTGTCTCTAACAAACCAACCCTCTCTCATTGTGCTTATGCTTGGCTGTTACAGAGGGACCCGGTTTGATTGCTGCACCTTCCTGCTCCATTTCCTTCATATTCGCCCACTGTAGTCTGCCAATATTAGGCCTCTCTGCATTTCATTTGTATCCGGCAATGGAAAAGGTTGAAGTGGGAAAGGGTAAGAGGAGCCATTGAGTATCAAGCCAGCTGTGTAATGAGGCTCAGATCTGAGCGCGTTTAATGAAATGCCTAACAACTCGGCCAATAGGAGCAGGCCGAGTTGGCAATGTTTAAATGATTCCCTTTTCTCTGTAATAATAAAACAGTACCTGTACTTGATCCCAACTAAGATATAATTACCCCTTATTGGGGGCAGAACAGCCCTATTGGGTTTATTTAATGGTTAAATGATTCCCTTTTCTCTGTAATAATAAAACAGTACCTGTACTTGATCCCAACTAAGATATAATTACCCCTTATTGGGGGCAGAACAGCCCTATTGGGTTTATTTCATGGTTAAATGATTCCCTTTTCTCTGTAATAATAAAACAGTACCTGTACTTGATCCCAACTAAGATATAATTACCCCTTATTGGGGGCAGAACAGTCCTATTGGGTTTATTTCATGGTTAAATGATTCCCTTTTCTCTGTAATAATAAAACAGTACCTGTACTTGATCCCAACTAAGATATAATTACCCCTTATTGGGGGCAGAACAGCCCTATTGGGTTTATTTAATGGTTAAATGATTCCCTTTTCTCTGTAATAATAAAACAGTACCTGTACTTGATCCCAACTAAGATATAATTACCCCTTATTGGGGCAGAACAGCCCTATTGGGTTTATTTCATGGTTAAATGATTCCCTTTTCTCTGTAATAATAAAACAGTACCTGTACTTGATCCCAACTAAGATATAATTACCCCTTATTGGGGCAGAACAGCCCTATTGGGTTTATTTATTGGTTAAATGATTCCCTTTTCTCTGTAATAATAAAACAGTACCTGTACTTGATCCCAACTAAGATATAATTACCCCTTATTGGGGCAGAACAGCCCTATTGGGTTTATTTAATGGTTAAATGATTCCCTTTTCTCTGTAATAATAAAACAGTACCTGTACTTGATCCCAACTAAGATATAATTACCCCTTATTGGGGGCAGAACAGTCCTATTGGGTTTATTTCATGGTTAAATGATTCCCTTTTCTCTGTAATAATAAAACAGTACCTGTACTTGATCCCAACTAAGATATAATTACCCCTTATTGGGGGCAGAACAGCCCTATTGGGTTTATTTAATGGTTAAATGATTCCCTTTTCTCTGTAATAATAAAACAGTACCTGTACTTGATCCCAACTAAGATATAATTACCCCTTATTGGGGCAGAACAGCCCTATTGGGTTTATTTCATGGTTAAATGATTCCCTTTTCTCTGTAATAATAAAACAGTACCTGTACTTGATCCCAACTAAGATATAATTACCCCTTATTGGGGGCAGAACAGCCCTATTGGGTTTATTTAATGGTTAAACCTATAACCAACATATTCCACAGCACTTATCCATAGATTATACAGATTATATCACACTGACTATGGCCAGCCTTAGTGCACTTTTCTTGGCCTCAGATTAGAATTGGTTTGGGGGGGTTGGTTGAAATGTTGCCAAGTTTTGCCAATTTACCTACTGAGCCTGCAAAGCACAGTCCATATACTCAGTTCTTGATTGGGTACTACTGTACTGTACACAGATTGCTGTTGGACCCAGTCCCTAAATTCCAATGCAGCGTATGACAGGCGATGACAGAGATCTGGCACACAGAGCAGCGCCGAGCCAACGCGGCTTTGGCTTTTATTGAGGCTTATTTATTTCTATTGGCCGCCCCAGTGTAATGGATAGCGGCGGAACGGCTTGTTTTGAAACCCAAGTAACAGCTCAATCCATTTGCATAATCACATTGTTACAGATCTAACGGGCACAGGAACTTGGTGTCTTGCCTAAAATGCCGAGGCGATAACAACGACTATTTTAGCGCTTGGCAGGCTGCCCGCATTCCGACTGTCTGAAAATGATGTTAAAATTCATGCTGAGTGAAGCAGAAAATCGTTATGATGGGGGCAGCAGGCTGAGTGGGCAGGGGGTCCCCAGGACTAGTACTATACTGCCGTGCCAACTATCCACCTGACTTTCTGTGTGCCCACTCCCAATGCCCACAACTAAGCCTCCTGATCCTCCTGCCCCCGGCCTTTTCTTATTCTGCCCAGTAAATGTTGGACGGTTCATTTGCCCCCTATTCAACCATGCCTAGGTCCAGCGTTGGACTGGGGGGGGGGATCGGATCTGGGCCGCCAGGGCCCACTGGGTTTTTTCCTGGTATCCAGATCCAATCCCCCCAGGGCGCTCCTGCAATCTGCCTTCTCCCTCCCCAGGGTCGGACTGAGCCGCCGGAACACAGGGAAAAATCCCAGTGAGCCCCTGTGGCCCAGTCCGACCTTTGCCGGCGCTCCCCCTTCTGACTGTTCCTCCCCTGACGCATTCAATTTATACGCGCTCAGGGAGGACGTCTGGTGGGGGCCCTATGGGGGGGGTTAGGAGGGCCCCTGGGGGGGTAGGGTCACGGCTGGCTAGGGCACCTGCAGGGCCCCTGGGGGGGGAGCCCCGGTGGGCCCTGCATGCTCCAGTCCAACCCTGTCCCTCCCCGATGTGCCCCAGGTAAGTTTCTTTTAGGAACACTCTGGGGAGGGGGTCAGAGGGTGTCAGGGGCCTCTGAGGGGGGGGGGAAGGCGGTGGCGGGGGCAATGACAAAGGAGCGCAGACTAGGGGTAGGCAGGAGAGGCCCCCCAATTGCTGCACCCTAGCTGCCTCTTCTGCCTACCCCTAGTTCCGGCCCTGGAGCCCTACTACATCTAATCTTAGTAGGGATGCACCGAATCCACAATTTTAGGATCCGACCGTACCCCGAGTACTTTACGAAAGATTCAGTCGAATACTGAACTAAATCCTAATTTGCAAGCTGCGAAAAATTTTCAATTTCTGTGTTTATGTGCCAAAGAGTCACGTGATTTTCCCGGTTTGGCCAGGAGCATCGATTTGTCCGAAAAAGGTTGAATCTTGGCCCAATCCTCAACTGAATCTCCTGGATTCGGTGCATCCCTAACTCTGAATGAGAGTGCCCCTTGCTATAGGATTCTCTGGGGGCCCGAGGTGGCCAAGGCTGGCACAAGGGGCTCGTTGCCTGTTGGGCTTATAGGCAGGGGGAGCGGAGCCGGTTCGGGGCCATAAGACGGGAGGGAAACAAGGAAGGGGCCTCAGTTAAAAGGAAACACAAAGTGCCTCAGCGCTGGAGCTGATTAATCTTTCACAGCAATTAGTCATTATTTAAAGACGGTCACTTAGTCTCTGTGTGAGTTTGCTTTGAAGTAATTATAAGGTGGGACTCACAATGGCTGCGGATAGACACGGTGTATACACAGTCCCTTTGATATTCTAATTCTCTCTCCTGAGTGCCTTCATTTCCATTCCATGTTTAATGCCACGAGTGTCGCCAACAGGCTTTCTGCCTTAATAGAACTGTGGTACGAGCTGCACCGGAGATTCCTGCACAACCCACATCATTGTTCCTATTCATCTGCACAAAAGGGACATCGGGTAAAGGCTACATTCCCCCTGCAAATGGTTTTTTTAAATCCCCAAGAGCCCCAGACAAACAAACAGTCTATAGTTATTCTATAGCAATATGTATTTATTTATACAGATAGCTAGAATCTCAGCCATAAAGCAGGGCAGGACTGCTGCTTACAATGGGGGGATCAGATAGGATCTGTGCCACTGTGACAGAATGCTCTGTTATACAGATAGCTAGAATCTCAGCCATAAAGCAGGGCAGGACTGCTGCTTACAATGGGGGGATCAGATAGGATCTGTGCCACTGTGACAGAATGCTCTGTTATACAGATAGCTAGAATCTCAGCCATAAAGCAGGGCAGGACTGCTGCTTACAATGGGGGGGATCAGATAGGATCTGTGCCACTGTGACAGAATGTTCTGTTATACAGATAGCTAGAATCTCAGCCATAAAGCAGGGCAGGACTGCTGCTTACAATGGGGGGATCAGATAGGATCTGTGCCACTGTGACAGAATGCTCTGTTATACAGATAGCTAGAATCTCAGCCATAAAGCAGGGCAGGACTGCTGCTTACAATGGGGGGGGATCAGATAGGATCTGTGCCACTGTGACAGAATGCTCTGTTATACAGATAGCTAGAATCTCAGCCATAAAGCAGGGCAGGACTGCTGCTTACAATGGGGGGATCAGATAGGATCTGTGCCACTGTGACAGAATGCTCTGTTATACAGATAGCTAGAATCTCAGCCATAAAGCAGGGCAGGACTGCTGCTTACAATGGGGGGATCAGATAGGATCTGTGCCACTGTGACAGAATGCTCTGTTATACAGATAGCTAGAATCTCAGCCATAAAGCAGGGCAGGACTGCTGCTTAATCAGCAAGAGGACAAATTGCTATTTTTCTCAAACTGCTCTGTTTTACAAAATAATTTTACAATGCTCTTAGGCAGAAATACTAACTTTTCTATTAAAAAAATATACTATATAATATTGTACTATATAATTATATGGGGTCGCTGTATTTCAAATATAATGGGAAAAAGGAAGGGAGGATTTTACATATCACCTTTGTTTATCCAATACATGTAAACATATATATATATATATATATATATATATATATAATATATTCACCTCTGTATCCTACATATAAATTCTTCTGCTTCAAATAAAAATAAAACACACACACTCACTGCTTATCTGTAAACATGAAATTGGTTAGGAAATGTAAAATACACACACATATATATATATATACACTTTAATTCTGCCAATCTGCATAGAGAATTAGCCTCCCGCGACGTTAGGTGATGGCGGCTGCAGAGCGCAGTTATACTTTGTAGATAACAGGATTAGCTTGTATGTGGGTAATAAGCTGGTGAATTGCCCCTCGGCCATTTCTTAGCACTGTGAGAGCCCTAATCCTTTAGCTTTGAAGTATTCTAGTTTTACCATCAGGTGCAGCGCGGCTCATACAGCCCTGGGGCCCAGAGTGCTCTTATAGGGTCTCGTCCCGTCCTCATTAGCTCTACATGTTCCCCCGGCCAACCTGTTGGACCCAATCCACTCACTGCCGGGCCAGGGCCATGACATACAAGGAGCCGGCCCACAAACCAGCGCTCTGTAATACAACATTGCTGCAGATGAGAAAATAAAATAAAAGCAATAATAATAGCTAATTATGCTAACAACCACAGCAGTTATTATTATAAATATAATTGTATTTAATAACAAGAACAGTTCATATGTACATTATTATTATTATTACTACATGTCATGGGCAATATGGCCTGGCATGACACTACATATATACATTATATAATCCATAATCCATGTATAAGATATAATTACCCTTTATTGGAGGCAGAACAGCCCTATTGGGTTTATTTAATGGTTAAATGATTCCCTTTTCTCTGTAATAATAAAACAGTACCTGTACTTGATCCCAACTAAGATATAATTACCCCTTATTGGGGCAGAACAGCCCTATTGGGTTTATTTAATGGTTAAATGATTCCCTTTTCTCTGTAATAATAAAACAGTACCTGTACTTGATCCCAACTAAGATATAATTACCCCTTATTGGGGGCAGAACAGCCCTATTGGGTTTATTTCATGGTTAAATGATTCCCTTTTCTCTGTAATAATAAAACAGTACCTGTACTTGATCCCAACTAAGATATAATTACCCCTTATTGGGGGCAGAACAGCCATATTGGGTTTATTTCATGGTTAAATGATTCCCTTTTCTCTGTAATAATAAAACAGTACCTGTACTTGATCCCAACTAAGATATAATTACCCCTTATTGGGGCAGAACAGCCCTATTGGGTTTATTTAATGGTTAAATGATTCCCTTTTCTCTGTAATAATAAAACTGTACCTGTACTTGATCCCAACTAAGATATAATTACCCCTTATTGGGGGCAGAACAGCCCTATTGGGGTTATTTAATGGTTAAATGATTCCCTTTTCTCTGTAATAATAAAACAGTACCTGTACTTGATCCCAACTAAGATATAATTACCCCTTATTGGGGCAGAACAGCCCTATTGGGGTTATTTAATGGTTAAATGATTCCCTTTTCTCTGTAATAATAAAACAGTACCTGTACTTGATCCCAACTAAGATATAATTACCCCTTATTGGGGGCAGAACAGCCCTATTGGGTTTATTTAATGGTTAAATGATTCCCTTTTCTCTGTAATAATAAAACAGTACCTGTACTTGATCCCAACTAAGATATAATTACCCCTTATTGGGGGTTATTTCATGTTTAAATGACTTTTAAGTAGACCACTTCTCCGGAAAACCCCAGGTCCCGAGCATTCTGGATAACAGGTCCCATACCTGTAATAGAAAAGAATATTAAAGACATCAGTATATAATATTATGTATCCATAATAAAGTAATAGTTGCATTTCTTGGCCGTCCCCCTTGGTAGCCTCTAATCATTTGGGGAATACTATCCAGACTAAGGGGAATGGCTAGGAAAAGAAAATGATGGCAACAATTGTGTTGTTTTTGTGTGTTGGTACCATGTATTCCAACCCAAGTCTTACTAATCTAGAAACATTTCAACATTTGGTGTAAAACTATAAACTAACTAGTACACTCTATCCCCCCCTCTCTTTTTTCAACTCCACATTTGCATCTCTTGTGAAATTTGAGCGGCGCTTGGAAGGGGCTCGTGGACCACAGATTGCAATGTTTTTCATCTGCTGTTGACAAAGACAGATCAAAAGTTCAAGAAGCACAAGTCCTCAGGCCGTTGCACACAGACCGGCTCCTCGTAGGCATATCACTTGCAACCTCTTGTGAAGTGCACTCACTCAGGGGAGCTCATTAATTACATAATGCCTTTCACCAGAGCCAAACAAAGCTTGTTGAGGGTGTGTTAAACTGAAATAAATACTGCTCCTTCAGAGGCTTCCTCACTCACAGCCGGGACTTTTTTCTCTATGTCCGTATATAAGCTTTGGAATGACATAACAGAACATGCTTTTGGTTTTTTTCCATAAATAAAAGACTCATTTATTTGTAGGTTGTTTAATCAATAGATCTAAATTAGCTAGAGGAAATAGTCAACTTTTTGGGCAGCTTTTTGATGGACTCAATGGCCATTGGCCAACTTCTTGACAATCAATGAATGGGCTGTATCACTTCTCTTTGCTAGGGAACCCTTGGAAACTTCAGATTCCCAGCAGTCATTGCAGGAACATTTATGTTTTTCAGGGATATGATGCATAGTAGCATTGTGCCAAAATGGGAGGTGATAATCTTGTTGGGTTAGAACAGGGGTTCCAGCCTTTTTTACCTGTGAGCAACGTTTACATTTAAAAAATAGTCAGGGAGCAATGCAAGCATGAAAAATGTTCCTAGGGGTGACCAATAAGGGCTGGGATTGGTTATTTGTCAGCTCAATGTGAACTGGAAGACTGTAGGTGGCTCTGTTTGGCAGTACACTGGGTTGTTTTGCCTCCAAAACTTACCTCCAAGTCAGAAGTTCAGAAATGAGCACCTGTTTTGAGGCCACTGGGAGCAAGATTTTGTTTTTGAGCCACTAGTTGGGGATCACTGGATTAGAAGGTTATATTACCCAATGAGTCTTTAAACTAGATCTGGCCTTACGATATAACCAGGTTATTTGGCAGATTTCAGCCCAACATTGTTGCATATATGGGTTTTACTGAAGGCATTTTCCATAGACCTACTGCAGAAAAATCCAGTTCGTTGGGTGTTTAGGGAATATTGACAGATCCAGACGTCAAAGGAAAAAATGTGCATCTTTTCTAGTTCGTTACGATCATTTGATTTATTATTGCAACATCCACCCATGGTCCTTTAGATTATATCTGAATACAATCTGCCATGGTTTTGCTCCCTGCCATCCACAGTAGATGAATGTCTGCAGGCCTCTGTGCTCCAACAGGGCCCTGTACTTACCCAATACCCCATAGCAGGCAGTAAGGACAGGGTAAGTCCTCTGCAACAGGGGCAGTGGTTAATGAGCTCTATGGTTTCTCAGTCCATGGAGAAGATTGTGTTTGGGAAGGGCTTTTGCTGTGTGGAAGAAGGAGAGACATGGGTGTGAGTGGAAAAGCCACTGCCGTTGATGGTGCCGGTGGGGAGAATGTGAGACTTTCTGGTCTCTCTGGATGTTGGGGGGAGAGAAGACTGTGCCTGGGGAAAGGCCATATTGGAGAAAGTGCGGTTGGTGAAGACAGGCACAAATTTGTGGAAAGGCCGCAAAGGGCCTAGGGCTATGCGATTTTAGGGACAATTAATTGATGGTGAATTGTGAGTAACAGGCTGCTAAGCTTGTGGGGTACACGAGTCTGGTAGGGGCCCTGGGCAAGTCAGGAAACCCCCTATTTCGGATTTGAGAGACTGTTATAGACTGCTATATTTTGTGTTGCCTTGAGTGCCATAACGTAATGGCAAAGTTCTGTTTTATGGCCAATTTGGTGTCCTCGTCTGAAATTCCATACAAGGAAAACACAAGCAGATTAAGATTTTTCTCGTGGTCTTTTTCACCTCCTTTCACTTTCTCTTTCCAATAATTCCCCTTTACATGATTTAAACCACCCAACCACGCCCAAACTATCTATAAATTCCTAGAGGAAGAGTCCTGTGTGGAACCAATTTTTAAGATTTGGACACGATCCGGACCCTTGGCCCGCAGCCCATGACCCAGACCCGCACCCACATTTTACTCACTATGCGACTTCGCTTTGCTTTATCTGCAACCCAATCCGCGACCCACTGAGCACCATCAAACAGGAAGTGTTGTTGCTGCAAACTGGAAGTGACATCATCAGAAGTAGATAGACAATCTAGACAATATAGACAATTTAGGATAAGGATATGGGTAAGATCTACAACCCAACCCCACGACTCGATGACCTTCAAAATCCTACCTGCAACCCTCAGGTTACCAACCTGCTACAGGATCTAGAGTAGTCATCTATTTTCTAATAGGCCTGGTTATTGTTTTATACACCTTCTGGTTGAAAAAGTTAATTATTTCTCATACCATAAGAAGAACTGAGCAAAATAAATAGTGAGAAAAGAATATTCAAAAAAACCACGACCCATATGATAGTTAGCAATGATTTTCTCTGACATGGAGGTTTTTCCGATAAATAAAACCTTGTGGTGTTTCTTTAAATAAACATTCATAGAACATTCCATGCAACTTTTATTCACTTTTGACTCCGACGCGCTCGCGGAAGCCAAGTAAAATCCATTAAAAGATGGCAAGAATACAAATAAATGAAAAGAAAGAAAAAAAATGGCCTCCTCTTCCCCGGGAACCAGACGTGGAACTGCTGAAGCACAAAATGCGTCCGGAGCTGGCGTTGGCACCGAGGGGTGGATATCACCTTTACAGCATCTGGTTTTAATCTGATTAATGGGGATCTGTTTTCGTAGCTTTTTCCTCTTCTGCGAGACTTAATTGGATAAAGTTTTAGTTGGAAAATGACAAACGGAATTAACAAGGACAAAGTTGTACTTGGGCTATAAAAATAATCTTCCATTACGCCTCAATGAACGGCGCAATTTACATCTAGAAACTCGCATTGGCTGTTATCTAAAACCAGAGCCAATATGTAAACAGCGGCCGAGGCGCGTAATGAGAAACAGAAAATATGATAATCATGTGCCCGTGACATTTGTTCTTTTAACCCCTACCTGCCAAGGTTGCTTTAATAAATTGTCAAAAGGGGCGATTACCTGGGGACCACCGAGGCAAAGGGGCCCACCCTTCACTGAAATGTATTCACAGATTTATAGATAAATGATATCCTTCCTGGCACACAGAGGGTTCTAGGGTAAATCTCTAGGGGGGCAGCAATATTATCATGCCCCTGGGCCCTCCAGTTGCCCTACTTCCGGGCAAAATCTGCAAATCTGCATTCTCTATTACATTTACCAACGGGGAAAGAGACGGCTGATTGATCACAACATGTGTCGGCAGATTGAGGGCATCATTTAGACCACCCAAGTCTAATGGCAGTTGTATGGGGCACCCTTGTATATAACTAGTGATGAGCGAATCTGTTCCGTTTCGCTTCGCCGAAAAAATTCGCGAATCTTTCAAAAAGATCCGCGAAACGGCGAAAATGTCGTGCGACAAAAAAAATTATATTATTTTGACACACGGCTATTGTTTCGTCGCCCGCGGCTATTATTTCATTGCGCGGCTATTGTTCCGTCGCCTGCGGCTATTGTTTTGTCGCGCGGCTATTATTTTGTCGCCCGCTGCTATTATTTTGTCACGCAGCTATTGTTTCGTCGCCCATGGCTATTATTTTGTCGCGCGCCTATTATTTTGTCGCCTGCGACTATTCCTTTTTTATGGCAAATTTTTCCGCGGTGAAATTTTTCATCCGTTTTGCGAAACAATCCGCCAATGGCGAAACGCGGAAATTCGCCGCAAATCCATGCCTGGCGAAACTTTTCGTCCATCACTATATATAACTCTTCCAAAAGGGGTTACATATATATCAGGGGTGGGCAAACTTTTAGGCTCAGGGGCCAAATTGACTTTTAAAATTTGACAGACGGGCCAGGCCAGCGCTTACATGCAGTCTTGCGTGATGAGACTTGTGGAGTCGGGACAAAGCAAGACACCCCAATCCTCGGCGGGTCGAATTAAAAAGACCAACGGGCCGGACGTGGCCCGCGGGTCGTAGTTTGCCCACCCCTGATATATATGTAACCCCTTTTTGACTGTAATACAGGCCCCACTATTTGGAAGAGTTATTATGGATGGTGTTGTTGAACTACCCCTCCCACTGCCAGAAGTAACATAAGTACATCTGAAGTCTGAAGTAGAAAAAGTACAAATGTGTACTTATATATGTACTTATATTTGATAAATAAGCTCCTTTGACTTTATATATAGTCAAAGGTAGTGATGGGCGAAATGTTTTGCCAGGCATGGATTCACAGCGAATTTCTGCATTTCGACATTGGCGGATTGTTTCGCGAAACAGATGAAAAAATTTGCCACGGAAAATTGTTGCTGCGCATCCAAAAATTGTCGCCCACATCAAAAGAATAGTCGCGGGCAACAAAAGAATAGCCGCGGTCGACAAAAGAATAGCCACCGGTGACAAAAGAATAGTCGCGGGCGACAAAAGAATAGTCGCGGGTGACAAAAGAATAGCCGTGGGCGACAAAAGAATAGCCTAGGGCAAGAAAAGATTAGCCACGGGCGACAAAAGAATAGCCACCGGTGACAAAAGAATAGTCGCGGGCGACAAAAGAATAGCCATCTGTGACAAAAGAATAGCCGTGGGCGACAAAAGAATAGCTGCGGGCAACAAAAAAATAGCCACCGGTGACAAACGAATAGCCGCGGGCTACAAAAGAATAGCCGCGGGCAACAAAAGATTAGCCACGGGCGACAAAAGAATAGCCGCGGGCAACAAAAGAATAGCCATCGGTGACAAAAGAACAGCCATGGGCGACAAAAGAATAGCCGCGGGCAACAAAAGAATAGCCACCGGTGACAAAAGAATAACCGTGGGCTACAAAAGAATAGCCACGGGTGACAAAAGAATAGCCACCGGTGACGAGCGACATTTCACAAATCTTTTGAAAGATTCGTGAATTTTTTGGCGAAGCGAAACAGGACAGATTGGCTCATCACTAGTCAAAGGAGCTTATTTATTAAATCTAGACCTGCAGTCACAATATGCAAACCATATCATCGAGAATATCCCCCACTTTGTGGTTCAATTCTTAAATGTACCGTCATGTAAACAATGTGCCCAAACCCCTATAAACGGCCTCATAAAGGGACTTCTCGCTGCTTTCCAACAGCAGGAGGTAACAGACAACAAAAACCCCCGGAGAATGGGGGACAATTATTTGGTTCATATTCTTTACAATTTCTTCCCGTAACAGAAATAAAAAAAAATATCTTCCATATTAAGTGCAATGTAGCCTGAAGAGCACGGCGCTACCAATGGAAACCAGTAATAAAACAATTTACTATAAACCTAATGGCCGGCCACTTAATGCCGTTTGTGGAGAAGGTGCATTTGGTTCCGTGAATGACAATCAATTTATATTGTACATAAAACCGGCACAAAAAGCGTTTCCCTGCTTGACTGCGTGTTTGTGTTTTGCTGTGTACGGCTGCATTTGGCCAATGAATTCTTCTAACATTTTGTAAATTGCTATTTTTATTGAAGATAAAAGTCTAATATCTATTTTATGATCGTTGTTAAAACATACAGAGCATTGCGTTTATTGTACAAAGAAGAATGCAAAGCTGACAAAATCAGCAACGGAATGGTCCCCGATATAAAAGGAAAGGAACGGTTCCAAAAAGGAGATAGGTGTTCAATTGTTCTACTGCAGTTACTCGTGGCAGCCAATCAGATCCCTGCTTTCAGTTGCTCACTGGTAGCAGACAGATCGCAGCTAATTTGTGATTTCCTGATATGAATTATAGCAATTTAGACTAAATACACCCCAAAACCCCAATATTAATTAGTTGGTTTAATAAATAAATAAACTCAAACAGCTTCTGTTTAGGGATAATTTAAACGAATCGTACCATATATATCACTAAGGTTCGGGTGTATAAACCCCAAACCTCTCTCCAATGGATCTCAAGTGCCAAAGCATTAAAGACATTCAAGCAAAAGTAAAGTCACTCACCAAAGTCCGAAGGTGGTCCGGGTGCTCGGGGCCCCGAACCCGTAGCTGAGAGGGAAAATCATAAACGAACAACAAAGGAACTCCAAGTGCATCGGATGAAGAAGTTTGCTAAAAGCCGGCCTTTATTATTCCATTTAAAATCAAAGCGCCTAACGCATTTCGTGCAAGTGCGCACTTAATCATAGGCCATCATTGGCCTATGATTAAATGTGCACGCACACGAAACGCGTTAGGCGCTTTGATTTTAAATGGAATAATAAAGACCGGCTTGGCCTATGATTAAGTGCGCACACGCACGAAACGCGTTAGGCGCTTTGATTTTAAATGGAATAATAAAGACCGGCTTGGCCTATGATTAAGTGCGCACACACATAAAACGCGTTAGGCACTTTGATTTTAAATGGAATAATAAAGACCGGCTTGGCCTATGATTAAGTGCGCATGCGCACAAAACGCGTTAGGCGCTTTGATTTTAAATGGAATAATAAAGACTGGCTTTTAGCAAACTTCTTTATCAGGTGTGCTTGGAGTTTCTTCGTTGTTCGTTTGTGCAGTTTAGCATCAAGTTTAGACAAGTTTAGACAAATTCATTACTTTTTGAACTTGCTTTCACAAAAAAAAGACGACAAAATTATTGACACCCCGGACGTAAAATTTGGAAGGAATAAATGAAATTAGGCTCTTCCACTATTTCCATGAGCTTTCTACACCACTCTACTGACAGATTGGACCTCTCTTCTTTTGCAGCCTGATCCAGTTCTCACAGATGTGTAGGGTGCCTTCTCCCAACTAGACTTTTCAGATCTCCATAGGTGTCCAGACCTGGACTCATTGCTGGCCACGTAGCTTAGTGTTTTTTCTTTAACCATACCGTTATGTTTTGAAGTTGCCCATTGTCCTACTGGAAGACCCATAGTCTGTGATGGAGACCCAATTTTAATATACCTTGGTAATCTCGTGATTTTATGTGGCCATGCACAGCCTCTAGACACCCAGTTCCAAGGGCAAAGCAACCCTAAAACATCAGTGATCCCCCAACATGTTCGACTACAGGGATGGGATATTCTTTGAAAGCTTCATAACCCTGTAGACAAGGTGATATTGTACCTTACCAAAATACTCCAATTTCATTTCATCTGTCCACAGGATATTCTCGTCATAGGACTTTGGTTTGTTCAGGTGTGTTTTTGCAAACTTGAGTAGCAGTGGGGTCTGGGTCTTCCTGGATCTTCTACCATAAAGCAACTATTCATTTAGATGGTGACAGATGGTTTGAGTCAAAAGCATTGTATCTTCTGTCTGAAGGTCAGCTTGAATCTGCCTGAAAGTTGGAAGAGGTTCTTTTATCACAACTAAAACGTCTCTAAAATATTTGATGAATTTCTTTCCAGGGAGCTTGGTTACAGTGTGATGGGTCTCCAGATGCTCCATCGAAAATGCTATATCTTCATTTGAAACACTCCTGACTGAGATCCAAACTATTTGTAGGGGGAGTGGGTTTTTATGGGGGATCAGAGGCAAACAAACCTAACGTCATCAATGCCAGGCGATGGCTGGAGTGGTGTAAAGTCATCACCATTTTGGAAATGTCTCCTATGGAGTTTTAAATGGCATTTCTCCATCTGGCAGTCTGATGGAAAAGTTTGGGTTTGGCACGTGCCAGAAGAACACTGTCTGTCTGAATGTATAATGTTGATGATAAAGTTTGGTGGATGAGAAATTATGTTTTAGAGAGGGTTTGGCCAAGAGTTCCTGTGTCCATTAAAAGCAAACCTTAAAGCTACCAGATAAAATGACATTCTTCGTCTCCTACTGTGTGGCAACAATTCAGGGGAGGGCAGCAAAGAGTTGCCCCCATGCATAAAACCAGGTTCATACAAATGGGTTTGGGAGAGGAAAAGAAATTGATTGGCCTGCACAGAGAACTGACCTAAACTCATATTGTGAATTGTGAGGTTGGACATTGATGTTGAAGATCAGGATCTTCAACATCAATGCCAAACCTCATTAATGCTCTTATGGCTGAATGGAAACAATGGAAATCTCCCAACAACGTTCCCACATATAGTGGAGCGTAACCAGAAGAAAAGAAGCTGTTATAGCAGCAAAGGGAGAGGGGCAACTTCATATTAATCTGCTTGGTTTGGAATGAGATGTTGCAGAGTGAGGTGTCCAGATGCCTTTGGTCATCATTATACAATAAACAGTGCTTAGTTAGTAATTTGTTAATGATGACACTTGCATCACATGACTTCCGTATAACTAGAAACAAAGGTTATCAGATATCTAGTATAAATAAATCTAAAGCAACTGGACTTGTAATCATTGAAGACGTTTCACTACTCATCCGAGCAGCTTCTTCAGTTCAACTGAAGTCCAATTGCTTTAGATTTATTTATACTAGATATACCATGACCTGGATGAATGAAAATCTTCATTGTCAAAGGTTATCAGAATACAGTTTATTAACCTTATAATAATATTATTATTGCAGAGTATGTATTAACCCTTACAATACAGGAGTGTTTCTTTCCTGTAGCCTGCGGCATTGTGCCTTTATGTATTCTTACAACAGAGGGTACTATATAGCATTCCAGTTTATATAAATATATAAAGTTTACACTGTCCCTCATGTCCATGTCCGTGTCACTTCATATTATCTGAAGGCTTCCTTGGAAATGTCAGAGACGGTTCCCTGGCAGCACGCGATGCAGTGAGACATGGATAACACAAGGAGACAGACTGTAAGGCTCGCCCATAAGAGACATATTGGGTGGAATACTGGCCGCACAGTCTCTATATGGATAACATGTCAGTGTGCAGAACATGCACAAAAAACACATGCTGATCTATCTAATCTTTTGGGCCTGCTAATTAATCTACATTTGTTTGGTGGGTAGTTAAAGTAATAAAAGGCACTAAGTTTGCCCAGGAGCAGTAACCCATAGCAACTAAGAAGATGCTTGCTTTAAAAAAGGTGACTGGTTGCTATGGGTTATTGCTCCTGGGCAAACTTAGTGCCCTTAATTTCTGATAAAGTTTACTCTTGTTCTGCATGATGAAATAGGCAACTGCTTAGTTTCAGGCTGACCTACCAGAGTACAAGAAGGTCTCCTGATGGGCACAGGTCTAGTGGGCTCCAGTCCAGGACAATTCCATATCCCTCCCATGGGCCTATACAAATATCTGTGCCATTTTGCATTATCTATATAAAATTGCTGTGAGAGTGGGCCTAGAGTATCAGGTTCTTGAGTGGGCCTAGGGCTCTAGGTTCTTGAGTGGGCCTTGGGTACTAGGTTCTTGAGTGGGCCTAGGGTATCAGGTTTTGGGTGAGCCTAGGGTACTAGGTTCTTGAGTGGGCCTAGGGTACTAGGTACTTGAGTGGGCCTAGGTTATGAGGTTCTTGGGTGAGCCCTAGTAGACCCAAAGCTGCAGTCATAATACATGGGACAAAGTACAAAAAAAGTGCCAAGTACCATGTGTTTTTGCATCTTACCTCCTGCCCAACTTATGGGCACAAGAATCTGCCTTCCTATGAATGCCGGGCTATCTGTGTTTGGCAATGTTGTAATCATTAGGGGCGGCACATAGGAATCCCCCTTGACAGTTCCAAGCTTACGTATCATCCAGATGCACAAGTTAGGGAGCACCTGTGGGCTCAAGTCATAAGAGAGCCTTGTACTTTCAGCCTGTATGGACTTCCCAAGAGCACTTGCACCCATGGGGTTTCTAAGTGAGCCCATTAGTCCGTCGCCAGACTGGACTTGCTTCATTTTACACCACTCCCTGCAAGGGGCAGTTTTCTTTCTTGGGGGCATGTATGTGTCTTCCAATGGTGGAGGCCCCATGGGCACACCATAACCGTAACCTCATAGTACATTGTTTAAGGCAGCGGTTCTCAACCTGTGGGTCAGGACCCCTTTGGGGGTCGAACATCCCATTCACAGGGGTCGCCTAAGACCATTGTAAAACACATGTATCCCATGGTCTTAGGAATAATTTTATGGTTGGGGGTCACCACAACATGAGGAACTGTATTAAATGGCCGTGGCATTAGGAAGGTTGAGAACTACTGGTCTAAGGGCAACAATATGGAACCTTCCACCAATGTGTGTAAGTGCAAACACACAGAGAAGCAATGGGACCGCTTGGTGCCCAAAGAAAGATGAAAGGACTCACATAACTTGGGGATCTCCTATCAGCTGCTGTACAGCTTTTATTGAATTAAAACTCCCCCTATCCCTCTGACAGCTTGGTGGACATCATCTAGAAGGCCTGATCTATCCAACAACTGTTGAATAAAGTTACTTACCCTTTCTACTTCAGATGTTCCCCTACACAAGGGGATGCCAAGGGGGTCGGTGCATATTTCTTTCTTCTCAACCCTAAAGTAGTCCCTTTATATGAATTTTACCAGCCCCTTGGTAGGGTATCTGTAGTACTACTCCCCCCTGAAGCTCATGTCTGCATTAACCAGAAGCCATAGCCTTTCTCCTTCATAAACTGTCATTTGGAAATTAATTGGGTGCTTTTTAAGAGAAAGACATTATTTAATTAGAATTTGATGATGGAATTCAGGGGAATATATATTTTTTTTTAATACGATTCTAACAGGAGCCTGATACGTTTTATAACCTGGGGGTCTATGCAGAATACGGAAATAACGGAAATAAATTGGCCACCTGCAACTAAGGCTAAAAAGATTAATTAAAACGTTAAGAGCTCGCTCGTTTCCCAAGGAATAACAGTTGTATCTGACATAGGCGCCCCTCAATCACTTTCATATAACGACGGCGGAGCAGATATATGGGAATGAACATAAGTGAGCAAAGAAATATTAAATCCTACGTCCCGCGCACCCTTGAGGTCCAAAGTTCATGGAGGGTAAGTAAATGGCACGAGGCTCTCAGCCTTCACTTACTGGGAGGCAACTGGTATTCAGGCTTTCAGGGTGTTTTTTCGGCGTACATTTTGAGACGTCTGGGACTTTTTTGACGCAACTTTTTGGTCGCTTGGCAAATTTTTGTTGCAGCGAATTTTTGCAGCAGTTTTGTGAAAAAGTTCGCCAATGGCAAAATGCAAAATTTCGCTGCGAATCCATAGCTGGAAAAAATGTCACTCATCGCTATTGATTTCCTGTTATTTACATAGTTATTTACATAGTTATTTACATAGTTATTTACATAGTACCAACACATTTCCGCAGCACAGAGTTCTATATATATAGAACTCTAGTAAAGCCTGTCTAGTAAAGCCTATCTGGTAAAGCCTATCTGGTAAAGCCTATCTAGTAAAGCCTATCTGGTAAAGCCTATCTAGTAAAGCCTATCTGGTAAAGCCTATCTAGGAAAGCCTATCTAGTAAAGCCTATCTGGTAAAGCCTATCTAGTAAAGCCTATCTGGTAAAGCCTATCTAGTGAAGCCTATCTGGTAAAGCCTATATGGTAAAGCCGGTCTAGTAAAGCCTGTCAAGTAAAGCCTATCTAGTAAAGTCTAGCTAGTAAAGCCTATCTGGTAAAGTCAATCTAGTAAAACCTGTCTAGTAAAGCCTGTTTAGCAAAGCCTGTCTAGTAAAGCCTGTCTAGTAAAGCCTGTCAAGTAAAGCCTATCTGGTAAAGTCTATCTAGTAAAGCCTGTCTGGTAAAGTCTATCTAGTAAAGCCTGTCTGGTAAAGTCTATCTAGTAAAGCCTGTCTAGTAAAGCCTGTTTAGCAAAGCCTATCTAGTAAAGCCTATCTAGTAAATCCTATCTGGTAAAGCCTATGTAGTAAAGCCTATCTGGTAAAGCCTGTCTTTAAAGCCTATCTGGTAAAGCCTATCTGATAAAGCCTATTTGGTAAAGCCTATCTAGTAAAGTCTATCTAGTAAAGCATATCTAGTAAAGCCTATCTAGTAAAGTCTATCTATTAAAGCCTATCTAGTACAGTCTATCTAGTAAAGTCTATCTAGTAAATCCTGTCTAGTAAAGCCTGTCTGGTAAAGCCTATCTAGTGAAGCCTATCTAGTAAAGCCTATCTAGTAAAGCATATCTAGTAAAGCCTATCTAGTAAAGTCTATCTAGTAAAGCCTATCTAGTACAGTCTATCTAGTAAAGTCTATCTATTAAAGCCTGTCTAGTAAAGCCTGTCTGGTAAAACCTATCTGGTAAAGCCTATCTAGTAAAGCCTATCTGGTAAAGCCTATCTAGTAAAGCCTATCTGGTAAAGCCTATCTGGTAAAGCCTATCTGGTAAAGCCTATCTGGTGAAGCCTATCTAGTAAAGCCTATCTAGTAAAGCCTATCTAGTAAAGCCTATCTAGTAAAGCCTATCTAGTAAAGCCTATCTGGTAAAGCCTATCTAGCTGGCCACATAACACTTACCCTGCAAAATGTCACTGAATGACAGAAAGCTAACCTATCAAGCTAGTTAGATAGGCTTAAAGGGGCGGTTCACCTGTATCAACGGTTGAGTTTGATTTTTCTTCTCGATTTGAGTTCTTTGGCACAGTGCCTTCTGTTATAGAGAAATAATATCTAATTACGGTCCCTCCATTTGGGCTTAATGGCAACCCAGCGAGGGCCGTGGCAGGCAATGCCAACATTTTTAACCAATACCTCAGATAAAACTACAAAAATAGTTGTATCAAGCGCCAATAAGACTAAGGCCATTAACCCAAGTCCCCTTATTTAATGTCGGAACTACTGAGTACAATCGGTAAAGCCACTGACCTACATTCCATGGGACACCATTAACGCTTGGCTCGACGTCGCTATCCCTTTAACCGCCCATCCTTTGTTCATTCCTGACTGTACCGATTGAGATTTTTTTTTTTCCTCGGCATTTCTATTAAATATTTCATACGTACATAAATTATGCGCAAAAGTAAAAAGATGGAGTTGTCTTGAAATCTTTACTACCGTATTACAGTGAAAACTAATTTAAGCCTATACGTAGCTAGAGGCTATGGAGCTCTGCTCTGCGCTCGGCTCAATAAAAATATTGCCGAGTTATCAAGATTATCAGCTACACACATCATACAAGTGACATAAGATTTTGGAAAACACTGATTTACGAGCGCATCATTTATACGGAGGCGGCGAGCGAGAGGCGCGGGGCCAGTTTTTGATGTATAAGTCGCGAGTTGCAAATAACCCATAGGTAGCGGTTTATGGGATTTATGTTGGGCAGAGTCATTGGTTCCAGCTCGTGCCCAAGGTATTTATCATCTAGCAACGCAGAGGGATCGTTATGGGCAGTAACCCGTATTAACCAATCACGTTTAAGCTTTTACTACTCAAACTGCACTGGAAAAGTACAAACTAACTGCTGATTGGTTGCTATGGATGACAGAAATTGATGAGGTCTTCAGTGATTGAACAGGGGAAAGGGTCTAGATCAGCGGTTCTCAACCTGTGGGTCGGGACCCCTTTGGGGGCCGAACAACCCTTTCACAGGGGTCGCCTAAGACCATCAGAAAACACATATTTCCAATGGTCTTAGGAATAACTTGATGGTTGGGGCATTTCGCCATTGGTGAATTGTTTCACGAAAGTTCCGTGAAAATTTGCAGTGGAAAAATGCGTTGCACAGAATTTTTTTCTCATGCGTCAAAAAAGGGCGGGGTTGAGTCAAATTGGGTGCGGTCGTGTCAAAAAAACAGGCGCGGTCATGTTAAAAAAGCATGGGCGACAAAAATAGACGCTGACGACAAAAAAAAAAATAGAGGCGGGCGACAAAAAAATAGGGGCAGACGACAAAAAAAAAATCACGTGACAAATGCGTTTTGCGAATTTTTCGCTGTTTCGCAAATTTTCTTGCTGTTTCGCAAATTTTATGGCAAAGCAAATCGAAACAGATTCACTCATCGCTATTGAGAACCACTGGTCTAGATGTAGCAGTGCAGAACCTCTAGAAAATTATTATTGTTCTTTTTTGCTGAACTTTTTGGGAAGTAAACAATGCCCATGCCCAGTGCCATATTGTTTGAGGGTAATGGGGCACCGAGCACTTTGTTACCCCTGGTAAATCATACTTCCTGCAACCAATAAAGTGCTTTACTTGCAAACTAACTAACTGCTGAATGGTTACTATGGGTGACAGAAATTGATGAGGTCTTCAAAGTTTTTAGTGATTGAACAGGGGGAAAGGGTCTAGATCAGCAGGTTCTCAAACCTGTAGGTCAGGACTCCTTCGGGGGTCGACCGACCCTGTCACAGGAGTCGCCTAAGACCATCGGAAAACACATAGTTCCCATGGTCTTAGGGGAAATATGGGGGTCACCACAACATGAGGAACTGTAGGTAGGTTGAGAACCACTGGTCTAGATGTAGCAGTGCAGAACCTCTAGAATATGATGCTAGATTATTGTTTTTTTTCTGAACTTTTTGGGAATAAACAATACCCATGCCCAATGCCATATTGTTTGAGGGTAATGGGGCACAGGGCACTTTGTTACCCACGGTAAATCATACTTCCTGCAACCAATTAAGTGCTTTGCTTACCCTACCCATAGCTTTTTATTCATAGGAGGCAACTGGAAAGCATTTCCTTGATTTCTAGAAGGCAACAAAGCACTGCCCTTAAAGGGGACCTGTCACCCTAAGAAATAATTTCAAATTTATTTCTATCATGTTAGTAGAGCAAAATTAACTTCACTTACACTATATAAATAATATCAATCTTGTTTCCTTCTGTCTTGGAATTGCACATTCACAGCAAGCAGGCAGGTGCCATTTTGTTGTAAGTAAGGCAAGCTTTGTATCACCCCAAAATCTTGTTTATGTGATAGAATGGAGGACCAGATGCCCATAACCATGCACTGGCTACACAATTAGATAATGAGGAGCCAGTGGAAAAGTAAGAAAAGCAGTGATGTCTAGGTAGTGCTGAATGGAAATTGAAAATAACTGTCTGCCCCGCCTCTATGCCTAAGCCAGGCCATCACATTCACCTGTTGGAGTTTATCAATTTCTTTAAAAAAAAAAAAAATAGACACGGGCGACTAAAAAATAGACACGGGCGACAAAATTGCTCGACAAATGTGTTTCGCGAATTTTCTGGCGAAAAGGGACAGATTCGCTCATCAGTATCCGTAATTTGTAGTGATGGGATGATGTTTCGCCAAGCATGGATTCGGCATTGGCACATTGTTTCGCGAAACGGATTAAAAAATTTGCCGCAGAAAAATTCGCCACACGTCAAAAAAACGTCGCCGGCGCCAAAAAAGAATAGTCGTGGGCATCAAAAGAATAGCAGTGCGACAAAATAATAGCCGCGGGCGACAAAATAATAGCTGCGGGCGACAAAAGAATAGTCGTGGGCGACAAAAGAATAGTCGTGGGCGACAAAAGAATAGCCGTGCGACAAAATAATAGCCGCGGGCGACAAAAGAATAGTCATGGGTGACAAAAGAATAGCCGTGCAACAAAATAATAGCCACGGGCCACAAAAGAATAGTCGTGGGCGACAAAATAATAGCCGCGGGCAACAAAATAATAGCCGCGGGCGACAAAAGAATAGTCGTGGGCGACAATTTTTTTTGCTGCACAACATTTTCGCCGTTTCCCAAATTTTTTGTCGTTTTGCAGATCTTTTGAAAGATTCGCGAATTTCTCGAAGAAGCAAAACGGAACAGATTAACTCATCACTAGTAATTTGTTACTTTCTAGATAACAGGTTTCGGCATAAGGGATCCTATATCTGTATTTGCTGAGGACTAATAAGCCTACCTATAGTCTCAAGCTATGTTGGTGTCCTCTGGCAAAAGCCTGATATGAGTAAGGTCAGTGAGATTCTTTATTCATACCAGTACATTCCCATTATAAGTAGCATGATGGCTATATAGGTATCACTTCCTGCTCTGTAGGGGCTAGCTACTTCTGATGTGTGTATAATTTATAGTGCTACGTACACTAGCCTACGGGTTGTTTATAAATAAGAAAATATACTGTACAGCGCTGCTTGCCCTTGTGGTTTATAAATAAAGTTATACATACATACAAGAAAAGCCTGAAACAATGGCAGTAAAGGCAAAACTGAAGCTGCAATCAATGAGCAAGAAACATATAGATGGACATTGGAGGGGGGAGGGGGTGTAGAGTATAAAAAACACAATAATAATTAAGAAATAAGCTTAAAATAAGTATGCCTTTCCCTAATAAGCCATTTATGATACACTTGGAATGGGAATTTTACAAACACTAAAGGGGAACTCCACCCAAACACAACTTAAGTAAAAATAATTTCAAGCAACTTTGCAATATACATCAGTTAAAAAATATGCAGCCTTTTCATGATGTTTAATGTAATCATATGGGTTGGAACAGTTCCCTAAGCCCCGCCCCCTGTTCCCTAAGCCCCACCCCTGTTCCCTAAGCCCCGCCCCCTGTTCCCCTGCTGATCTGGCTGACTACTTTCTGACTCAAATAAAATGTAACAGTAGTCGCCTGCCCTCAGCCTGCCTTCAGCCTGCCCCCTCCCAATCCCACAATCCCCTGCTGCACACATGTCAATAAGGAAAGGAACATCCCAGTGCAATGCATTGTGGGTTATGTAGTTCCTGCATGCTGTCTGTAAGCTGTGGAGAAGTTGTTACAGTTTGTAACATCAGTGTTTTAGTCCCTCCTCCCCTGCCAGGAAGCAGCTGGATTTCAGCATATAAATGGGATTTATTCCTACTTATTGATGGAACAGATTACAGTTATAGGTATATTAGGGGTTCAGGGTACAGGAGTAGTTTACATTCTATATATGTTTCTAATACATATTTTTGGATCTCTAAACCAACTCCCCCAACAGGCAATAACACAGCGGCTGCAGTTAATGCGCCGGCAGAGCCGTTTTGCCGCGAATGCTCCGACACCGCTGACATTTCCTTCACACTTAATAAAAAGCCCATAACAAGCATGAAATAGATCAGACAAGAAGGAATGTATCAGAGTCGGCGGTTAAGCGTTTCATGCGCGGATTTACTGGGAAAAAAAAAAAAAAACATCAGGCAGATTTGCACATTGAAATGTAAATCCCCCCACATATTCCGTCAGATTCCCCACATCTTTCAACAGGATTATTCACGCCATTTTTTTTTTTATCTTTTGCATTTAGAAAAAAATATATATATATTTTTCATTGCAAGATTTAATATAACGCTCCGGGAACAATAGGTACAATCAGCCCGGATTGCAGTTGTTTATTTTTTATTTATTTATTTTTGGTCCGTGGAACAAATAACGTAATTATTGGGAGGTTTTTGATCTCCGAAAAAATCAATTGCGAGTGGAAACAAAATCAATTACGAAGGTCACGTGACTCCTTTGGCTGCGGCCGGGCTGGGGCAGTTGGGGCTTCCAAGGCTCATTATAACTGTCGGGTAAATAAATATACAGTTCTCAGGACCTGGCGGGACAAAGGGCAGTGACATTTGCGTCCTTCTTCTCCCTCAAACACGGAAGGAAACAATTTCCTGGCAAGATGGACCTCCTCCATAGCAAATAGCAAAAATATTCAGGTAGTGATGGGAACTTTCCAAAATGTACACAATGGCACCGCTATACCGTCCCATATACAAGCACAACAATTACTAGGAACTGTTAGTTCATTTAATTACATTTAATTAATAAAAAATTATTTATTTTTTTAATTTAGATTTTTTTTAAAAAAATGTTGATAATTTTATATATATATACAGTATATATATATATATATATATATATACATATACAGCTATATATTTATATATATATATATAATATTTTATTTTATTTTTTTATAAATTTTGATCTTAATCAGGAGTCATTTTTATTAAGCCTGAAATAAAACCCAAAACCTTTATGGAAAATATATCAAATTTAACAACCCCTAATAGCCTGTTTCAGTACCGGTATAGGACCTGTTATCCAGAATGCTCGGGACTTGGGGTTTTCCGGATAAGGAGTCTTTCTGTAATTTGGATCTCCGTGACTAAAAATCATTGAAATATTGAATAAACCCAATAGGCTTCTTTTGCCTCCAATAAGGGGTAATTATATCTTAGTTGGGATCAAGTACAGGTACTGTTTTATTATTACAGAGAAAAGGGAATCATTTAACCATTAAATAAACCCAATAGGGCTGTTCTGCCCCCAATAAGGGGTAATTATATCTTAGTTGGGATCAAGTACAGGTACTGTTTTATTATTACAGAGAAAAGGGAATCATTTAACCATGAAATAAACCCAATAGGGCTGTTCTGCCCCAATAAGGGGTAATTATATCTTAGTTGGGATCAAGTACAGGTACTGTTTTATTATTACAGAGAAAAGGGAATCATTTAACCATGAAATAAACCCAATAGGACTGTTCTGCCCCAATAAGGGGTAATTATATCTTAGTTGGGATCAAGTACAGGTACTGTTTTATTATTACAGAGAAAAGGGAATCATTTAACCATGAAATAAACCCAATAGGGCTGTTCTGCCCCCAATAAGGGGTAATTATATCTTAGTTGGGATCAAGTACAGGTACTGTTTTATTATTACAGAGAAAAGGGAATCATTTAACTATTAAATAAACCCAATAGGGCTGTTCTGCCCCAATAAGGGGTAATTATATCTTAGTTGGGATCAAGTACAGGTACTGTTTTATTATTACAGAGAAAAGGGAATCATTTAACCATTAAATAAACCCAATAGGGCTGTTCTGCCCCCAATAAGGGGTAATTATATCTTAGTTGGGATCAAGTACAGGTACTGTTTTATTATTACAGAGAAAAGGGAATCATTTAACCATTAAATAAACCCAATAGGGCTGTTCTGCCCCCAATAAGGGGTAATTATATCTTAGTTGGGATCAAGTACAGGTACTGTTTTATTATTACAGAGAAAAGGGAATCATTTAACCATTAAATAAACCCAATAGGGCTGTTCTGCCCCAATAAGGGGTAATTATATCTTAGTTGGGATCAAGTACAGGTACTGTTTTATTATTACAGAGAAAAGGGAATCATTTAACCATTAAATAAACCCAAATGGGGCTGTTCTGCCCCCAATAAGGGGTAATTATATCTATCTGTGTAGCCATTTAATATAAATATTAGGTACTTAGGAAAAATGGATATGGATCAATAGATTCTGATCAATCCATAATAACTTGGGGACTTATTATGCCAACAAAAAAAAAAAAAATTTTTGGCACAATTCATTCGGAATTAATTTGTGTTTGCACCAGCGTCCATTTGATAAATAGCAAAAAGAAATTTTATTGAAATAATTGTCATTTTCCATAGAACAGGGTTTGTGGCTATTAGGGGCAGATCTTCTAAAACTCATTTCTCATTTTTTGAATTTCAAATTTGACTAATTTCCTCAAATATCTGATAGTTTACTAAAAAAAAACCTGATATGAAAAGTCTGTGCAAGAAAAAGTCGCAGCAAATTGTCGCACCAAAACTATTGAGGAAGGAATTTTTTTGCCAGGCATGGATTTGCAGCAATTTTTTTTTATTATTGATTTTTTAGTAGACTTTAGGGCACATTTACTAATCGATGAACGTCCGAAAAGCGTCCGAATGCGTTTTTGATCGTAATGATCGGTATTTTGCGACTTTTTCGAGCGCTCAATACGAAAGTCGTACTGGCTATGAAAAAGTGGCGACAATTCACCAAAGTCATAATGGCTATAAAAAAGTTGCGACAATTCGCGCAAGTCGTAATGGCTACGAAAAAGTCGCAAAAAATACGAAAAAGACGCAAAATGTTCGTTTTCCAATCCGAATTTTTCCCATTCGGATTCGTGGATTAGTAAATCAGCCCCTTAAGGTATGGAGCTCCAAATACCCTTATCCAAATACCCTTATCCGGAATACCCTTGGTCCCGAGCATTCTGGATAACGGGTCCCATACCTGTATTGCAATATATGTGAATGCTTGAAATCCACTTTATAATCTACTACTCAGTGGTTGGACAGATTGGATTGAAGTTGGCCATATATTACAAGATCAGCTTGAGAGGATCTTTGCCCTATACCAGGGGTCCCCAACCTTTCTTACTCGGGAGCCACAGTCAAATGTAAAAAGATTTGGAGAGCAACACAAGCACCATAAAAGTTCATGGAGGTGCCAAATAAGGGCTGTGATTGGCTATTAGGGGCCTCTATGCACCCTATCAGCTTACAGGGGGCTTTATTTGGTAGGAAACCTTGTTTTTATTCAACCAAAACTTAAAAAAAAAAAAATAACTCCCTGGTTTGGGGGCACTTAGAGCAACACCCAAGGGGTTGGTGAGCAACATGTTGCCCCCGAGCCACTGGTTGGGGATCACTGGCCTATAGGGTCATACAAGATATATTTACATTGGTCTGACTTGACTTATTGGATCACATGAAGACCCTAAATTCATTTACCAATGGAGTTCCTGCTCTATGGCTTTTGCTGTCCTACATGGTCAATATCCAACCAAGGCAGAGTTTGCAAGTGGTAAATAGTTAGCCAGCTTGGTCAACAATGGCCAATGTGGTTCCTTTCCAACCGCTTTGAGAAAGGAAAATATTATTCAATTAAGCGACCTATTTTGGATACCTCATTATTTCTAAGTGAAAAATGAAAATAGTGAGTTCCTCGGCAGACTAAGTGGAGGGGAAAAAATCATAGCACTAATTAAGAAAGCCAGGGCTTTATGCAAATGATTTTTTCACTCAAGACAGTCTAATGAATGCGCCTGAAGTCGATTTGTGTGTGTTTTTGCCAAGCTGACAGCTGGCTCGGAGGAAGGTCAGGCGGAATCAGACGTGCACACAGCATAATCCTTCAGATTGGCAGCTCTGCCCCCTGGTCACTGTTTGATTATCTCCCAAATTGCTGTATTTCACAGAGATAATGATTTTTATGGTCACAGATTTGAAGACAACTGCTGTATCCTCGGGGTTGTCGTTGCAAAAGGAGACACTGCTGCTTCCTTGGAAGAATATATATATATATATATAAATATAGAGAGAGGTTGATTTCCTTTATTTATACATCTTTCTTTCACAGAGAGAGTATTAATGAAAAAGAAAAACCTTCAGCTCTCGGGTCAATAAAAGCATTCACAGCCATGTTGTGCGAGTATTAAAGACATCCCAGAAGCGGCTTTTTTGCTTTACTTAAAAACGCACATTATCAGCGTGGAAAGGGAGGATTAGTCTGTTGTTTTCCTGGTCTAGCTGCTCCTTTTGCCTTTACTTAGATGTAGAGAATGTAAATACAGATGTAGCTTTGGGCTTGAGCAATGAGACCTGAAGAAGGAGACGTGGCTTTCTCAGGGTCGGTTCATACCACAAGTCATATGCCCATGGCTACTGTGGCAGTCACAGCGGGAGTCCATCCGAGGGTACGGCTACGCCGGTGTATGAGTATGGCACCTGTTACATCTACTCCAGCAATGAGATCCTCATTACCCCTGGCTAAAAGCACAGTCTGACATAACCATAAAATGCTTAAATCACAAGTAGACGAAGGGTGTGCACAGGCTGACCAATCACAGGCGGCTAATAGTGATGAGCGAAGGCATGGATTCGCAGCGAATGTCCGCATTTCGCCATTGGCAAATAGTTTCGCCAAATTTCTGTGAAAATTAGCCGTGGAAAATTTCGTTGCACATCAAAAAAAAAAAACCGTCTCGCGTCAAATTGGCCGCAGGAGCATCATAAAAGGGCGCAGTTGCGGCAAATTGGGCGCCGTCACGTTAAAAAAAAGGGTCACAGTCGTGGCACAAATAGCGCGGGAACCTGTTACATCTGCTCTAGCAATGAGATTCTCATTACCCCTGGCTAAAAGCACAGCCATAAAATGCTTAAATCACAAGTAGACGAAGGGTGATCACGGGCTGACCAATCACAGGCGGCTAAGGATCTTTTTGGGCAGCGTGGGCCACTGTACAGAATGCTCAGCAGTGAAATGAAAATGTTGGGGATTTCTCTACATAATTTGGCAATGTATAGGCACTGTATGTGCAGAGATTCCATAACTAGACTCTTCACTGGTAGCGATGAGCGAATCTGTCCCGTTTCGATCCGTCATAAAATTTGCGAAACGGCGCAAAAAACTTTCTGACTCAATGGCACTCTGCAGCTCCAACCCGGCCCAAGGAAAGCCTCCCATAGGGCTCAATGGCACTCTGCAGCTCCAACCCGGCCCAAGGAAAGTCTCCCATAGGGCTCAATGGCACTCTGCAGCTCCAACCCGGCCCAAGGAAAGTCTCCCATAGGGCTCAATGGCACTCTGCAGCTCCAACCCGGCCCAAGGAAAGTCTCCCATAGGGCTCAATGGCACTCTGCAGCTCCAACCCGGCCCAAGGAAAGTCTCCCATAGGGCTCAATGGCACTCTGCAGCTCCAACCTGGCCCAAGGAAAGTCTCCCATAGGGCTCAATGGCACTCTGCAGCTCCAACCTGGCCCAAGGAAAGTCTCCCATAGGGCTCAATGGCACTCTGCAGCTCCAACCTGGCCCAAGGAAAGTCTCCCATAGGGCTCAATGGCACTCTGCAGCTCCAACCCAAGGAAAGTCTCCCATAGGGCTCAATGGCACTCTGCAGCTCCAACCCGGCCCAAGGAAAGTCTCCCATAGGGCTCAATGGCACTCTGCAGCTCCAACCCAAGGAAAGTCTCCCATAGGGCTCAATGGCACTCTGCAGCTCCAACCCGGCCCAAGGAAAGCCTCCCATAGGGCTCAATGGCACTCTGCAGCTCCAACCCGGCCCAAGGAAAGTCTCCCATAGGGCTCAATGGCACTCTGCAGCTCCAACCCGGCCCAAGGAAAGTCTCCCATAGGACTCAATGGCACTCTGCAGCTCCAACCCGGCCCAAGGAAAGTCTCCCATAGGGCTCAATGGCACTCTGCAGCTCCAACCTGGCCCAAGGAAAGTCTCCCATAGGGCTCAATGGCACTCTGCAGCTCCAACCCGACCCAAGGAAAGTCTCCCATAGGGCTCAATGGCACTCTGCAGCTCCAACCCGACCCAAGGAAAGTCTCCCATAGGGCTCAATGGCACTCTGCAGCTCCAACCCGACCCAAGGAAAGTCTCCCATAGGGCTCAATGGCACTCTGCAGCTCCAACCCGGCCCAAGGAAAGTCTCCCATAGGGCTCAATGGCACTCTGCAGCTCCAACCCGGCCTAAGGAAAGTCTCC
Source organism: Xenopus tropicalis (assembly GCF_000004195.4). Lineage (NCBI taxonomy): Eukaryota > Metazoa > Chordata > Amphibia > Anura > Pipidae > Xenopus > Xenopus tropicalis. The sequence goes on from NC_030681.2 coordinate 149,784,390, forward strand.
CATAGGGCTCAATGGCACTCTGCAGCTCCAACCCGGCCCAAGGAAAGTCTCCCATAGGGCTCAATGGCACTCTGCAGCTCCAACCCGGCCTAAGGAAAGCCTCCCATAGGGCTCAATGGCACTCTGCAGCTCCAACCCGGCCCAAGGAAAGTCTCCCATAGGGCTCAATGGCACTCTGCAGCTCCAACCCGGCCCAACGAAAGTCTCCCATAGGGCTCAATGGCACTCTGCAGCTCCAACCCGGCCCAAGGAAAGTCTCCCATAGGGCTCAATGGCACTCTGCAGCTCCAACCCGGCCCAAGGAAAGTCTCCCATAGGGCTCAATGGCACTCTGCAGCTCCAACCCGGCCCAAGGAAAGTCTCCCATAGGGCTCAATGGCACTCTGCAGCTCCAACCCGGCCCAAGGAAAGTCTCCCATAGGGCTCAATGGCACTCTGCAGCTCCAACCCGGCCCAAGGAAAGCCTCCCATAGGGCTCAATGGCACTCTGCAGCTCCAACCCGGCCCAAGGAAAGTCTCCCATAGGGCTCAATGGCACTCTGCAGCTCCAACCCGGCCCAAGGAAAGTCTCCCATAGGGCTCAATGGCACTCTGCAGCTCCAACCCGGCCCAAGGAAAGTCTCCCATAGGGCTCAATGGCACTCTGCAGCTCCAACCCGGCCCAAGGAAAGTCTCCCATAGGGCTCAATGGCACTCTGCAGCTCCAACCCGGCCCAAGGAAAGTCTCCCATAGGGCTCAATGGCACTCTGCAGCTCCAACCCGGCCCAAGGAAAGTCATGGTACCCAAGCTTGAATGAATCCCAAACTTTCCTACTCGGCGCAACAAAGTACAAAAAAGCTGCAGAAATTAACGGAAAAAACTGCGACAATAAAACAGTTCTAAAACTTCGGACTCAATCATACATTGATGAATGTGCCCCTATCATCCATAGGGAGACAACACTATCCTCTGTGCATTTATTTTTATGAATAAACCAAAGGATATATGTACTGCCTGGTGTAAGTTAATGGAAGATGCCCGTTTAGCCCCGAGATTGCCTGGAAATATCTGGAATCTGAATGGCAGCCCTTCTTGCTTCCGAGATACTCCAGTCATTTATATTTATTCCTATATCGCGCCAGCAACATTTGTATCGTATAATCATATAACGGGTATTTTCCAATGTTTCATCGTGATTTGATTTGTATGCTAAGAGACTGAGCTGCGACTGTCAGTACTGTGTGCGAGGCGGTGTCTCTACTGCTGCGGGGAATTGTGTTTATGCACAAATTACTTTTTATTCTTACGGAGGAGCGATGTTAGCGTGTGTTTTGTCTGCGGCTTATTCTATTTACAGTCTGTTAGACTCTTCCCCATATCCCAATGTGCTCTTTATGGAGTGTTTCCAACCAGGCAGATATTAGGCCGTGTAGCTTGTCTCACTATACACGACAAACGCTAGGGGCTTCCCCAATGTTGTTATATGATTATAACAGTGCAAACTCTGTATAATGCAATTACAGGTATGGGATCCCTTATCCAGAAACCTGTTATCCAGAAAGCTCCGAATTACAGAAAGCCCATCTCCCATAGACTCCATTTTGATCAAATAATTCAGAATTTTAAAACGGATTTCCTTTTTCTCTGTAATAATAAAACAGTACCTGTACTTGATCCCAACTAAGATATAATTACCCCTTATTGGGGGCAGAACAGTCCTATTGGGTTTATTTAATGGTTAAATGATTCCCTTTTCTCTGTAATAATAAAACAGTACCTGTACTTGATCCCAACTAAGATATAATTACCCCTTATTGGGGCAGAACAGCCCTATTGGGTTTATTTCATAGTTAAATGATTCCCTTTTCTCTGTAATAATAAAACAGTACCTGTACTTGATCCCAACTAAGATATAATTACCCCTTATTGGGGGCAGAACAGCCCTATTGGGTTTATTTAATGGTTAAATGATTCCCTTTTCTCTGTAATAATAAAACAGTACCTGTACTTGATCCCAACTAAGATATAATTACCCCTTATTGGGGGCAGAACAGCCCTATTGGGTTTATTTAATGGTTAAATGATTCCCTATTCTCTGTAATAATAAAACAGTACCTGTACTTGATCCCAACTAAGATATAATTACCCCTTATTGGGGCAGAACAGCCCTATTGGGTTTATTTAATGTTTTATTAATTTTTAAGTAGACTTAAGGTATGGAGATCCAAATTATGGAAAGACCCCTTATCTGCAATACCCTTGGTCCCGAGCATTCTCTATAATGGGTCCTATACCTGTAAATGTAGTCCTTAGCAGTATAGTCCACCACGTGGCCCCTGGAGTTAGCAGCTAGAACCCAATCAAGGGTGGGCCTTTTGCTTCTAACTAAAGAGGACCTTTAAAGGAAACTATACCCTAAACAATGTAGGTCTCTATAAAAATATATCACATAAACAGCTCATATGTAAAACCCGGCTTCATCTAAATAAACCATTTTCATATAAATATACTTTTTAGTAGTATGTGCCATTGGGTAATCCTAAATAGGAAACTGCCATTTTAAGTACTAAGGGCCGCCCCCTGGGATCATAGGAGTCACAGTGCACACAAACAAGCCAAGGCACATATACATGCTAGGCCCCATCAGCCAATGAATGGGCAGAGTTCTGCCTTTTGCTCGAACACTACTTCCTGTTACAGTTGGAGCTGCATCACTTCCTGTCAGCTGATCTCTGAGGGAGCACACAGCCCATCACTAAATGGCGGCTCAAGGGAAAGGATGTAAAAGGGCAATATTTACTGATATATATATTCCAGTTTGGGGAGATTCTTTAATAGGCCACTTAATTTGAAACTATCTGGGGGGTATAGTTTTCAGATCAGGGCCGGAACTAGGAGTAGGCAGAAGAGGCAGCTGCCTAGGGCGCAAAGATTGAGGGGCGCCAGCGAGGAGCCTCTCCCGCCTACCCCTAGTGCTACTTTGTCATTGCCTCCGCTGCTTGTCATTAGTGGCAGAGGCAATGACCGATCTAATCGCACCGCCCCACCTGCACCTCCTCCTGTGCTTTGGCGCACATGCGCCATTGGGGGGGGCGGGGACGTGGGCGGAGTTGGCCGACCGTGTTGCCTAGGAAGCCCGGTCAGCTTGGCCCGCCCCTGTTAAAGATTGTAAGGAAATGGCGAGACAGAGCCATGACAGGGCTAGGAAGTGGACTTGGAAGCTATAGGTGGCAAGGGATTGTGGGGAATGTAGTGCAGGCAGAGGATTGGCTAAAGGGTGTGCATGGGAGGTTGATCAGAGGGATGAGCGGGAAGGGATAAGGTGCCATTTTGCCTTAGCAACCCCAACCAGCCAGCACTTTTTCAGGTAAGGACAGAATAGAGGGAATAAACGATTAGTTGGTAAGGAAGGAAGAGTAGAGATGTAGCGAACTGTTCGCCGGCGAACTAATTCGCGCGAACATCGGGTGTTCGCGTTCGCGCAAATTCGCGGACTTTTGCTGATGTTTGCCAATTTGGGTTCGCCGCGTTTTTTTTTGGCGCCGCGTTTTTTCGCCTTGGTTTTTCCGCCGCGTTTTTTCACTTCGTTTTATCGCCTATGCATATACATAGGAATAGCTTGTGGTTTTTTTTGGCGTTATTTTTTGGCGGTTTTTTTTGGCGTTTTTTTTTCAAAGTATTTTTCAGAGAAGTTTTTGCCCTTGATCCCCCTCCTGCATGTCACTGTCCAGGTCGTGGCACCCTTTAAACAACTTTAAAATCAGTTTTCTACATCACTAAGGAAGAGGTGTGGAGCCAGTCGAGAGGAGCAGTAGTGGAAATTGTGTAGGGTAGAGGCTAGGGGGGTTGTGGGGATGAGCTGCTGTTAAAAGGGATGGGACAAAGGTAAGGGGACTTGTCTTTGGATTGTGTAACCATGGTTAATAGGGGATCTCCATAGGAGCAGCCTTCAGCGGTTAGTGGTAGGGATTCTGCTGGATAGTTATCAATTGGGATATTATTGAGTTAGAGAGGGTCCAGAGAAGGGCAACTAAGCTGGTAAAGGGTATGGAAAGTCTCAGTTATGGGGAAAGATATGCTTCATACTGCACATGTGTTTTATTACCTCCCCCCCTCCCATCTGCCAGATCCGCTTCTGATTGGCTGGTGGGCATGTGTAGCTCAGAACAGGAGACAGGATCAAGTTACACACATGCTCAAAGAATAGGAAGGCTGCCACTGGCACCTACAGGAAGGGGAGAGAGATTTCAGTGATGTCACTGTAGGCTTCACACTGCTGTAGGCTGCCAGCACCATATCTCAGAGAAGCAAGCAGGGATCTGGGAATTTAGATATGCAGTAAGTAGAGATGTAGCGAACTGTTCGCCGGCAAACTAATTCACGCGAACATCGCGTGTTCGCAAATTCGGAAGTTCGCAAACTTTTCGTGTATGTTCGAAATTTGGGTTCGCCGCGTTTTTTTTTTCGCTGCGTTTTTTCTCGCCCTAAAAACGCCGCACAAGCCACACATGGCGTTTTTCAGCCTAGTACTGGTGTAAGCAAATCCCGTTTCCATGGTGCTAATAGTGCGAAATAGCAAAAAACCCTGCGTATTTCCGCTAGGCCTGCCAGCTGCCTTTGCGGTTTTACGCAACGCTGTGTCAACAACGTATTTTTCAGAGAAATTTTTGCCCTTGATCCCCCTCCTGCATGCCCCTGTCCAGGTCGTGGCACCCTTTAAACAACTTTAAAATCAGTTTTCTGGCCAGAAATGGCTTTTCTAGGTTTTAAAGTTCGCCTTCCCATTGAAGTCTATGGGGTTCGCAAAGTTTGAGAATATTCGCGCGTTTTGACGTAAGTTCGCGAACGCGTTTGTGAACTTTTTTTTTGAGGTTCGCTACATCCCTAGCAGTAAGTACTTAAAAAGAATGCCTTTAGATTTACTTTTAATTTATATTAACCTTTCATTGTCTTAGCTCTTAGTACAAGTTGCCCCAGGGACTGGTCCGATTGCCATCTTGGAGTCAGGAAGGAATTTTTTCCCCTCTCGGGCAAATTAGAGAGGCTTCAGATGGGGTTTTTGCCTTCCTCTGGGCCAACTGGCAGTTAGGCAGGTTATATATAGGCATTATGGTTGAACTTGAGGGACGTATGTCTTTTTTCAACCTAACTTACTATGTTACTATGTAAATATGCCCCAGTTGTCTGTTTTGAGAAGGAACAAATATATATATGAGTATTGTGCTGTATTGTGCAAGTGATCTGTAGTAATTGTCAGTGTTTTACAGTATATTCCAGTGGAACTTTAGTCACTTGGCCCCCTCACCCTTCATTCTATTTGCTGTACATTCTACATCTATATTTAAGTTCCAACTTCCAAAATGCTAAACGTTTCACCTCGACTGCCAAATTCATCCATTTTTTAAAAAAATTTGCACACGTTTTACTTTTCTCGCGTGTCCCGGCGTGTATCCGTGTAAGCCAGGTACAGAGTTTCACTAAAACAGCCGCTCCTCCTACACCTTCTATACAGCGCACATTCCCGGGGCAATTACATGTCATCGTACAACAACAATGTAAATGATTCAAATTGCTACATATTTGCTTCAATTTCACAGAAGAAAGCAAAGGTGAGTGATGGCAGACAAGTGAGAAATGGATGATAAGATAGAAGCCGAGCCATCTGTTATCTTGTCATGCTAAAACAGGATAAATGCCCGGCGTTTGACAATATACATCAAAGGAATTTAGAGCTGATGGAGAGAAATTATTACGGAACAAGAGAACATATGCGGCAGTGTATACGTAAGCTCGAGATAAGGCTCGATTTGCTGGGGGATTATACTCATATTACTTATATATATATACTTGGTGAAGCAACTGTAATGGAGACAAAAAAAAATTCCCACAAACTGTTATAAAATGCTTCATATTTCATATTTAATGCTTCAAGTTTTCTGATAAATTGTTCATCAAAGTTGCATATCCAAAAGCTGCTCTAGTGCCGTGGTATAACCAATCACTGCTGTGCCAAAAATTAAAAAATGAAATCAATTTTCCCTTTTTACTTTGTGCAATTACTCATACTACTGTTTCTTACTATATACACCCAGGATCTTTATTGTTTGAGAATGGTTTCAATAAATACTTCTTCCTTTTTTCCAGGTTCATTGGGTAGACCCCCAACATATAAACATTCCCATATTCCCATTGAGGTACATGAAGGTGATTACCATTTCAGCTATTAACGATAAGTCGGGCACATTTATCAAATTTGTATTGGTTCGTACTGTGCATATTTTCTGCAACTTTGCGACAAAATTTGTTTGACAAAATCGTATTTGTCGCGCTGAGCACGAAAGTTTCGAAATTCATTCAAGCTTCAGTATGGTGACTTTCCTTGGGCTGGGTTGGAGCTGCAGAGTGCCATTGAGCCCTATGGGAGGCTTTCCTTGGGCCGGGTTGGAGCTGCAGAGTGCCATTGAGCCCTATGGGAGACTTTCCTTGGGCCGGGTTGGAGCTGCAGAGTGCCATTGAGCCCTATGGGAGACTTTCCTTGGGCCGGGTTGGAGCTGCAGAGTGCCATTGAGCCCTATGGGAGACTTTCCTTGGGCCGGGTTGGAGCTGCAGAGTGCCATTGAGCCCTATGGGAGACTTTCCTTGGGCCGAGTTGGAGCTGCAGAGTGCCATTGAGCCCTATGGGAGACTTTCCTTGGGCCAGGTTGGAGCTGCAGAGTGCCATTGAGCCCTATGGGAGACTTTCCTTGGGCCGGGTTGGAGCTGCAGAGTGCCATTGAGCCCTATGGGAGGCTTCCCTTGGGCCAGGTTGGAGCTGCAGAGTGCCATTGAGTCCTATGGGAGACTTTCCTTGGGCCGGGTTGGAGCTGCAGAGTGCCATTGAGCCCTATGGGAGGCTTCCCTTGGGCCGGGTTGGAGCTGCAGAGTGCCATTGAGCCCTATGGGAGGCTTTCCTTGGGCCGGGTTGGAGCTGCAGAGTGCCATTGAGCCCTATGGGAGACTATCCTTGGGCCAGGTTGGAGCTGCAGAGTGCCATTGAGCCCTATGGGAGGCTTTCCTTGGGCCGGGTTGGAACTGCAGAGTGCCATTGAGCCCTATGGGAGACTTTCCTTGGGCCGGGTTGGAGCTGCAGAGTGCCATTGAGCCCTATGGGAGACTTTCCTTGGGCCGGGTTGGAGCTGCAGAGTGCCATTGAGCCCTATGGGAGACTTTCCTTGGGCCAGGTTGGAGCTGCAGAGTGCCATTGAGCCCTATGGGAGACTTTCCTTGGGCCAGGTTGGAGCTGCAGAGTGCCATTGAGCCCTATGGGAGACTTTCCTTGGGCCGGGTTGGAGCTGCAGAGTGCCATTGAGCCCTATGGGAGGCTTCCCTTGGGCCAGGTTGGAGCTGCAGAGTGCCATTGAGTCCTATGGGAGACTTTCCTTGGGTCGGGTTGGAGCTGCAGAGTGCCATTGAGCCCTATGGGAGGCTTCCCTTGGGCCAGGTTGGAGCTGCAGAGTGCCATTGAGTCCTATGGGAGACTTTCCTTGGGCCGGGTTGGAGCTGCAGAGTGCCATTGAGCCCTATGGGAGGCTTCCCTTGGGCCGGGTTGGAGCTGCAGAGTGCCATTGAGCCCTATGGGAGACTTTCCTTGGGCCGGGTTGGAGCTGCAGAGTGCCATTGAGCCCTATGGGAGACTTTCCTTGGGCCGGGTTGGAGCTGCAGAGTGCCATTGAGCCCTATGGGAGACTTTCCTTGGGCCGGGTTGGAGCTGCAGAGTGCCATTGAGCCCTATGGGAGACTTTCCTTGGGTCGGTTGGAGCTGCAGAGTGCCATTGAGCCCTATGGGAGACTTTCCTTGGGCCAGGTTGGAGCTGCAGAGTGCCATTGAGCCCTATGGGAGACTTTCCTTGGGCTGGGTTGGAGCTGCAGAGTGCCATTGAGCCCTATGGGAGACTTTCCTTGGGCCGGGTTGGAGCTGCAGAGTGCCATTGAGCCCCATGGGAGGCCTCCAAAATCATGCACAGAAGGATCAAAGTTGGAACGGTTTTCCCGCCATTTACAATCGTTCGATGCAAAAATTTCTTGACTTTTGGATCACCAATATGATATTATAGTGACTTTTCTGATTTTTTTCATGATATTTGTGATCATTAGAAATTATCGTATCTAATCCGAATTTTTCCCATTTCGGGATTCGAACTCGTACTTTGATGAATGTGCCCCATATTGTTGCATGTTGCTTAATATTCCATTTGTTTTTTTCTGTCACAATTGTCCAAGTGAACATAAACGTGTGATCCCAGTTGATATGCATGGTGGGAATTCATAATAAAGCAAAACCGAGCAACTGCAAAAGTGAGGGCCGTTACCACCCAGCACTTCAAAAACAACATCCTAGTGGCTTTCCCTTTAAAAATATAGTTCTCTCTAGTAAAAAAGGTTATTCTGCACTTGAAAAATATTTAGAAAGCCGCCCCTGATAGATGAAGTTAATGGTTATAGCCCTTGAGTTTCCTTAATCATTAATCAATCGGGATATTTCCCCCAAGAACAAACATTATAAAAAAAGGAAATATCATGTCTTGCTTCAAAAAAAAAGTCTAAACTTGAATGTGATCTGTAGTTCAACCCTAGCAATGGGCTTTTACCCTGAAATAAGTAGGAGTTAAGTTATTTGGATCATTTCATGGCAAATTGCTCAGAAATTAACACATCTCACTGTTTACCCATGTTCTCATGAATAAGACCAACGAAAACTAGATCAATCACCGAACGTTGACAAGTAAAAAAAAAAAAAATCGTTTAGACGTTCACATGTGTTTGGGGGGGAGGAGTAGCATTTGAGAAGACCTATTAGTTACCTTCTGAACCAAACGGGTGAACAGGTTACGCCTTTGACATGTGTTTTTAATTTGGAAGAATCTGGAGTTGTTTGTATTCATTTATTCTACCTGCTCTTCCGTTCTCTCTTTCATTTTTCTTTTCAGTGGATTTGGTTTGTGTTTTAATGGTCTCAGGAGAAGAACATGAGACATTTATTATGTTTTTTGTGTTTTTCCCATTATACTACTTGTATGATTAAATGTGCCATTTACATGGGTTTATCCTATAGACCAGGGGTCCCCAACCTTTCTTACTTGTGAGCCACAGTCAAATGTAAAAAGACTTGGGGAGCAACACAAGCACCATAAAAGTTCATGGAGGAGCCAAATAAGGGCTGTGATTGTCTATTAGGGGCCTCTATGCACCCTATCAGCTTACAGGGGCTTTATTTGGTAGGAAATCTTGTTTTTATTCAACCAAAACTTGCCCCCAAGTCAGGAATTCAAAAATAACTCCCCGGTTAGGGGGCACTGAGAACAACATCCAAGGGGTTGGTGAGCAACATGTTGCCCTGAGCCACTGGTTGGGGATACCTGCTATAGGCTAAAGCTCACCCATTGGGTTTTCAAAGCAAAAGCCAGGATAACAGGCTGTCAGATTCCCAACTACCGACCGGTTTCGCCCTTCTTGGGGCTCATCAGGGTAGTACAGGGTTTTAATTCCCAGAATTCCCTTGTCTTTATTTGCATACATATGAGGCAGTCTCCTCAACCCTTTTGATTAAATGTGGAAAGTTAAGATAGGATATTGTTATGAGGTTTATTGTTATGAGTTTATAGGTGTATACTAGGCCTGCATATGTATATATTTGTATTTATTGATCAATGTTCTCTCTTATTTCTTGAAGGCCTTGTGCACAAAGGTTTGTGTGGCAGTGTAGCTGGTATAAGCCAGTGGTTGCATATACATAATATTATATAATATAACATATACAAAAGAAATGTGCTGTTTGCAGTGTTATTTACACATGCCAAAGGGCACAGCTAAGAGTATTGGATGTCAAACTTTTATACTTCAAGCCTCTCTTGAAGGTCCAACCTTCATCCAGGGTTGCCCTTTGGAATAAAGGCTTTCACACATATCTTGGACAGCAAAGGACATTTCTTCCAAGTTGTAACTCCAATAGGTTTTAGGGAGGACTTCCAAAAATACAAGGATGCAACGTCACACCCACAAAAGACCCCATGTATAATGCATAACCATATTGATAAGAAGAATATTTTGAACCTATACTCTAATTATGTAGGTTAACTGCTAGCAAGACACTTGGGTCTCTGTGTGCGTTACCCACTATGGTCCCTGGATGTCAGGTTCCTGACTATGATTTCTATATTTTATATTTTATTTTATGATCTAGTCTATTCTAGATCTAGTCTGGTCTAGTAGCAGTCAATAACCCTTCCAATACTTGCCCCTTGTCTTGGTCCCAATATATTAGGCCCAAAATAGTTATGTAATTAAATAATGTGATATATATATATATATTTTACATAACTATGATATAAAAAAAAAGTGGAGTTTGCCTCATTGCTAATAAATAAACATGGAGAATTTACTGATCTACAGAACAATAAATTGGTTTCTATGGGTTACTAGACCTGGAATAAACATTAGGCCATAATGTTAAATTACCCCCAATAGATACATAGAATTTAATGGCTTCAGAGCACCCATTGGTCCACCTAGGCAGACCATTAGCTGCTTTGTTTTGGTTATAAGCCCTTGAATTGGTTTGTACCTAATCCCATGTATGTTTATATAAGTTAGCCCACCACATCTGTAGGAAGGCTATTGCACCTTTTTCCTTCCCTTTAGGTTTCCCTCACTATAACTTCACGTTGAGTCTCTTGGTTCCAACCATTTTCTGCTTTCGGCATTGGCTTCCCTCCTTATTTATCATATTCAATGTTATTGGTATCGTTCTGTAGATTGGGTCTCCTCAATTGTATTCCATGTACAAAGCCAAGTCCCATCAGCGACCTCTTCCTATTCAGCCTATATGAGATCTGGCCAGATGTATACCATATAACAGACAAAACTGTAGACCATTTGAATTAGCCAGAGTTAATAGTTATTGTGCCCTTGTGTACTACATTATGATTATTCAGGAAAAAGCAATTATATTATACTATAGCACTTTACAACTTTTAAAAATAGCAGTGTTAATAACATTTTTTTTAAACCTTCGCCTTATCCCAGCTGAATATACTGTCTCGCTTTTAATTCACTTTAAAAATCAAAATGCAGAATTGTTTCTGTAGGCAATCATTTGGAATGCACGCGAGAGATAAATGGCCTCTTCGCTTCTTGGAGCTTCATGTTATTATAGAGTCCAGGGTTTATTGGATAAATTTCCTATAATAAACATTCATTTGAGACACGGAGAATTAGTTGCTACCTCAAGTCATTGACCTTTCTCTGTGGTTCCTAAAGGAATGAAGGGGGGGAATGGGAAGCCCTTTATCCCTAGTCTCGGCACAGCATTTCTACAGTAGGGTTTTCTTATGTCCTGTTGTTTGTTAAGGTCACTTGAAATCTTTTAGGGACACACCAACAAAATATAGAATAGAATTGAGAGTTTGTTCCCTGGTAAACATGTGCCTTGGCTCTACTTTCTCCCATCCAAGCATACAACAGTCTAGCTACAGAACTTCCAAAAATACACAAATTATTGTGCCAGGATATGGTTTTAGGATGGAACTGAAGCCAAAGGTAATTTGAAGATATGTTCTGTTGTTCTGACAATAAAGGTCCCCATACACGGGACGATTGTAGCTGCCGATATGGATCCCTTAGACCAGGGGTAGGGAACCTTGGCTCTCCAGCTGTTATGGAACTACCAGTCCCACAATGCATTGCAGGAGTCTGACAGCCACAGTCATGGTTAATTAAGGAAAATGCTTGCTGGTAGTTTTATCACAGCTGGAGAGCCAAGGTTCCCTACCCCTGCCTTAGACCAATTTGGCAGCTTATCGGCCCGTGTAGGGGCAGAAACAAGGGGCCTGCCCGACCGATATCTGGCCTGAAATTGGGCAGATATCGATCGGGCAGGTTAAAAGATTCAGTCGGATCAGGGACCGCATCGGCTCGTTGATACGGTCCCCAAACCGACTGCCCCATTGCCGCCAATATAATTTGATCGTTTAGCCCCAGGGCCAAACGATTACATTAGCCTACACGCTCCCCGATATCGCCCACCCGTAGGTGGGGATATCGGGTGAAGATCCACTCGCTTGGTGATCTCGCCAAGTGAGCGAATCTTAACGTGTGTGGGGACATTTAGTCACTCAAAATGTGGATGATAAGGCAATCCGTGAAAACTAACATAGACCACTAAAGATGTGATCTTTGTAGGACACTTGGACAGGCTGAATTTTGGGTGTTATGGCATCTTCCTAGCTTCCATCAAATGTCCCATGGATATGATAACCAAATTAACTTCACTAGCTCTAATTAATACTATTTCCAGTCCAGACAAGATGATACACTAAAAGCAATAAAAAGCCGATAGTATCCCTCTCTGGTGTAGGAAATCCTTACTATCTGTCCCTGTTGGCATTGCCCTTTAGTGGTTATTGAGACTGCCAATTACTGGTCTGACCCATTCAGGGAGGCAGGAGACTGCTACTTTGTATGAATAGTTTATGTATGTGAGTGTATAGATAGGTAAGTATAGGGTGTGGGTGCTGGGTTTACTTGGAAGGGTTGAACTTGATGGACTCTGACCTTTTTTCAACCCTATGTAACTATGTAACTCACACTGGTGTTCACCTAAAGCCTTTTGAGGCACTGGGCATTCTCTGGTTGAACCAACACCACTTTTGGGGGCATAGAAGACCAAAGGTCAGAACAGTAGGCTGGCAAGAATTCCAGGCAATGAGCTGAAAGCCCAAGCAGGGGCGGACTAGGGTGTGAAGGGCCCACCAGGGCTCCTGTCCCAGGGGCCCTGCAGGTGCACTCAGCCAGGCACGTCCTCTAACCCCCCCCCCCGTAGGGGCCCCCCTCACAGGGCCCCTCCCCCGAGCGCATAAATTTGACGCGTCAGGGAGTAGAGATGTAGCGAACTAATTCGCGCGAACATCGGGTGTTCGCGTTCGCGCAAATTCGCGGACTTTTGCCAATGTTCGCCACTTTGGGTTCGCCGCGGTTTTTTTTGGCGCCGCGTTTTTTCGCCTTGGTTTTTCCGCCGCGTTTTTTCGCTTCGTTTTATCGCCTATGCATATACATAGGAATAGCTTGCGTTTTTTTTTTTGGTGTTATTTTTTGGCGTTTTTTTTACAAAGTATTTTTCAGAGAAGTTTTTGCCCTTGATCCCCCTCCTGCATGCCCCCGTCCAGGTCGTGGCGCCCTTTAAACAACTTTAAAATCAGTTTTCTGGCCAGAAATGGCTTTTCTAGGTTTTAAAGTTCGCCTTCCCATTGAAGTCTATGGGGTTCGCAAAGTTCGCGAATATTCGCGAACATTTTCGGCGATGTTCGCTACATCACTATTCGGGAGGGGGAGCGCCGGCAAGGGTCGGACCCTGAGCCCAAGTAGAGGTTGGAACAAGTGGCAATCAGAGTAAAACAGTAGACAGACAAGAAATAATAATAAAACAGTACCTGTACTTGATCCCAACTAAGATATAATTACCCCTTATTGGGGCAGAACAGCCCTATTGGGTTTATTTAATGGTTAAATGATTCCCTTTTCTCTGTAATAATAAAACAGTACCTGTACTTGATCCCAACTAAGATATAATTACCCCTTATTGGGGCAGAACAGCCCTATTGGGTTTATTTAATGGTTAAATGATTCCCTTTTCTCTGTAATAATAAAACAGTACCTGTACTTGATCCCAACTAAGATATAATTACCCCTTATTGGGGGCAGAACAGCCCTATTGGGTTTATTTCATGGTTAAATGATTCCCTTTTCTCTGTAATAATAAAACAGTACCTGTACTTGATCCCAACTAAGATATAATTACCCCTTATTGGGGGCAAAACAGCCCTATTGGGTTTATTTCATGGTTAAATGATTCCCTTTTCTCTGTAATAATAAAACAGTACCTGTAATTGATCCCAACTAAGATATAATTACCCCTTATTGGGGGCAGAACAGCCCTATTGGGTTTATTTAATGGTTAAATGATTCCCTTTTCTCTGTAATAATAAAACAGTACCTGTACTTGATCCCAACTAAGATATAATTACCCCTTATTGGGGGCAGAACAGCCCTATTGGGTTTATTCAATATTTAAATGATTTTTAGCAGACTTAAGTTATGGAGATCCAAATTACAGAAAACCCCAGGTCCCGAGCATTCTGGATAACAGGTCCTATACTTGTACATCAGGCCCAACATTACTCTGCTACCTTCATTCTGTCGCGGGTCAGGCTTATTCCCATTAGCTCATGCCCCAGCCGCGCATTTATATGTCCCAAGAAATAATGTGCGGCGCCAAAAGGTCCATTCCGAGTATCTGCTTCACTTGTTACCATTTAAACCGCCACAGAAAAAAACCTGCTTTTCTCCAACACACAAAATTAATGAGACATTTTCATTCCAGTTGTAAAATAATAATCATAGCCATTTATTTATCCCTATAAAAAAAAAAATGAAGATTTTATTTTATTAACAGTGAATAAAAAGAAAGGTTAAAATCCTTCCAAGAAAGGGAAAATAAAATAAAGGCCTGACTTTGATCCCCAGTTCAACCAATGAGCGGAAAATTGAACTGCACTATAATTGCTTTCCCTGTGACCGATAAAGTGGTGTTACAAATTTGATGTGTGAATGATAATATCAGCTGTTGGCCCCTGGCATTTCCTTCTGCCATTTCTTCCAAGGACATCGATGTCCCATAGGGCTCGGGGCAGGGGACAGGCGCCGGGGAATGGCTAATCTAGCCCAGGCATTCTCGCTCGTGCTGCCACTTTCTCTCATCTTAAATAAAAGCCGTGCAATTCGCTTTTTGTCACTATTTAAAACCGGCTAAAGGTTTTATCAGTGTTTCTGCATTAAGTAATAGGCAACGAAACCTCCTGGGGCTGTTTTTATTTATTTATGTATTTTGGGGAGGAATTGCACTCTTTTTTGGCATAAAATATATTTATACAAAATGAACATGGCTTATTACATGGAAAAAAAAATCGTTTGAATGACCATTCTATCATTTCAGGGCAAATTTAATTCTTCTGATATTGAAAGGCGGCGTGGGGGGGGGGGGGGGGAGATAAACCTCGGTGCATTAAGCAAGCCTTAGCATAGAGCAGGGATCCCCAACCTTTTTTATCCGTCAGCCACAGTCAAATGTAAAAAGACTTGGGGAGCAACACAAGCTCCATAAACATTCATGGAGGAGCCAAATAAGGGCTGTGATTGGCTATTAGGAGCCTCTATGCACCCTATCAGGTTACAGGGGCTTTATTTGGTAGGAAATCTTGTTTTTATTCAACCAAAACTTGCCCCCAAGTCAGGAATTCAAAAATAACTCCCTGGTTTGGGGGCACTGAGAGCAACATCCAAGGGGTTGGGGAGCAACATGTTACCCCCGAGCCACTGGTTGGGGATCCCTGGCATAGAGGGAGCAGGCATGGTGCATGTTGGGTAATTACATGATCAGAGCTGTTAACCCTCCTATTTTTTGGGACTTACATGATTTTGGGTTCTCTCCCCCAGTCTCCCATCACCCGATAGTATTCTCGTGGTTTTTGCCCATTCTTATGAAATTTCCCGTCAAAGTCCGGGGGTGAATGCGCAGTACACATTTGCTGATGTCACAGAAGGCGTATGCACAGTCGCGGGCAGCTTTTAGCAGCATTAGGGCGTTTGCGTGTGATGTCACTTCCGGGAGTGTGTGCATGCGAATGGTTTTACTTCTGGCACCTATGATTAAAGGAGAAGGAAAGGTAAAAACTCAGTAAGCTTTATCAGAAAGGTCTATATAAATACAGCCATAAGCACTCACTGAGTCCTCTATCAAAAGAAACACAGGATTTCTTGTCTCTTTTTTTGTCTGACTTCCTCTCTCAGAAACATTCTTAATTCCCGTGGCCAGAGTCTGCGCAGTTTTCTTCTCTCTCCCCTCTCCTGCTCCCCCCTCCTCCTTAAAAATGTGTGATCTGAGATATAGCAGGCAGGAAGCTATCTTGGGGCTGCTGAGTAGTGATCAACTAATCTGTTCCGTTTCGCTGAAAAATTCGCAAATCTTTCAAAAGATCCGCAAAATGGCGAAAATGACATGCAGCAAAAAAAATTGTCACCCGCGGCTATTATTTTGTCACGTGGCTATTATTTTGTCACCTGCAGCTATTGTTTTGTCCCCCATGGCTATTATTTTGTTGCACGGCTATTCTTCTGTCTGCCGGCGACAATTTTTGGACGTGCGGCAAATTTTTCGGCAGCAAATTTTTTCATCCGTTTCACGAAACAATCCACCAATGGCGAAACACGGAAATTCGCCGCAAATCCATGCTTGGTGAAACATTTTGCCCATCACTACTGCTGAGAGTTGTAGTTCAACGCACCCATATGTATATCATGTCTGGGGTTAATACAACATTCTGAATCTATTTCTGTAGTGACTTCCCAGCTGGACTGGGCACAGAGGGAATTATCAGCCATCCCAGTAACTGGGTAGTGATTATATGCTTCAAAAAGGCAGGTTTTCCCATATATACTTTTATTTTTTTTCAATGCGCATATTGGGCTATTTTTTGGCTACTTGAAAGTGGCTTGTGGCTAGTTTTGGGCTGGTTTTAGAACTGACTTTGGCTGGTTGGGAAAAATAAATCCGGCAACCCTGGATCAGAGAGACAGAAGAAGGACGGATTTAACAGGCATAAAAAGTAGCTTTTACAGGGGCCTTTTTACTTTTTTTTTATGGAAAATGCATTTTCTAACACGCTGAGAGCATTGTTGGTGGTTTAATAAGATTTGGACATTGAAGGTGAACAACTCGTTTAAGTACTGCCCTAAATCACTGCTTCCCAGTCTGAATATGGCCCTTACAATAGTTGTGGCTAACCAATAGCTGATCTGTTCTGCAACTCCCAGTACCCCCACCTAAGGGGCACATTCACAAAAGCATGAACACTCCGAGCGTATTTTCGCCGAATTTTTCGGGCATCCGCACAACTTTTTCGTACACCTCACGACTTTTTTGTACGCTTGCGCAAAAAAATTGGGAAGGTTTTACCGCTGTTTACAATGGTTTGGTACCAAGATTTCGCCAATGTGATATTATCGTGACTAATACGATTTTTTCGTAAGCATTTTCGGGATATTTGCGATCTTTAGAAATTTTCGTTTCCAATCCGAATTTTTCCCATTCGGGATTCGAATTCGTGGATTAGTAAATCTGCCCCTTAGGGGCTGATTTACTAAGACACGATTTCGAATCCGAATTGGAAAAATTCCGATTGGAAACGAACATTTTGCGACTTTTTCGTATTTTTTGCGATTTTTTCGGCGTCTTTACGATTTTTGCGTAAAAACGCGAGTTTTTCGGCGTCTTTGCGATTTTTGCGTAAAAACGCGAGTTTTTCATAGCCATTACGAAAGTTGCGCAAAGTCGCGATTTTTTCGTAGTGTTAACACTTGCGCGCAAAGTCGCGCCTTTTTCATAGCGTTAAAACTTAAAAGGCGCGACGTTTCGCGCAAGTTTTAACGCTACGAAAAAATCGCGACTTTGCGCAACTTTTGTAATGGCTACGAAAAACTCGCGTTTTTACGCAAAAATCGTAAAGACGCCGAAAAACTCGCGTTTTTACGCAAAAGTCGTAAAGACGCCGAAAAAAATCACAAAATTACCGATCATTACGAAAAAAAAACGCAATCGGACGCATTCGGCCCGTTCGTGGGTTAGTAAATGTGCCCCTTAGTGTCACATTGCAAGAAAGAGTGACAGTTGCTCCATTGCTTCCCAACTGCTTTCATTCCCCTCCAGAACTACATCTCCCATGATTCAACCCCAACAAGACAATAGGCAGGCTGACCATATTCCTCACAATGTTCTTCTGCTCTACCATTGATTGACTTGCTTCCCAGGTTCTACATGTCAAAGTTACAATAATTATGAATGTTGCACACAAACAACATGTTCTTTTCTTATACCCAGTTATCTGTAATGCATGTAACACCCATTCCAACGGCTTATTATGATGGGGATTAATGCCACAGGCACTCGGGAAGGCAAACATGGAGTTAAGCCCTGCGCGTGATGCAGTATTTGCTGTGTTTAAGTCTAATGCAGCTTCAGGCACTGACTATATGGGCTGCAGAGATAAACTGTCTCAATACCCAATCAGCAAAACTACAGATTCCCTCTTTCTAATCATTGGGGTAAAGAGGAAATGAGAATCTATATTGGCACTTGAGGATTTCAATCCTATAAGCAGATAATGAAAGCAAAATGCAGAGGAGAAAGCACTTCCAGTGTCGGCTGTAGGTAGAATATACACAGTATGGAATAAATGAATGTAAGACAACTAATAATTGGCTGAAAATGTTGTTATACAGATACAGCATGGGTTATATTTATATTAAGAGTGTATTTACCAAGTAAAACCACATTGGAAGGCCGCCATTCCCTACTATACCGAGGATTAACCTTGCTATTTTTGGACTAGGCCTTGATGAGAAGTTGGGTTCAATTTATAAAAGAGAATATGCTGGAATTAAATATGGAATCACCCCCAAAGCCTACAGTATAAGTCAGTTGAAGTGTTTGGGAAGAAACTACCATTGGTCTTGTAAACTGCGGCTCATTTGGCTTTAAATACCATCTGTATGATGAGGATGATCTGTATGCTGAAGTTCTGACTGCCTCCTAGCAATCTCCAACTGGATGAACCAACACCACCTCCAACTGAACTGATCATTAATTCACCTAAACCTGGTCTTACCCCTCCCCCGTTACTATCTCTATTGGTGGCACATTGCCTGGGGTTGTTCTTGGACTCCTTCTCTGACCCCATTAACACCACTGTCAATCTGTTACTTCTTCTTATGCAACATTGCCAGAATCCATCTCTTTCTTTCACAATAAACAGCTAAGACTCTCCATGATTCATACTCTACATCAGCGGTTCTCAACCTGTGGGATGGGACCCTTTGGGGGTCGAACAACCCTTTTCCTGGGGTCGCCTAAGACCATCGGAAAACACATATTTCCGATGGTCTTAGGAATAATTTTATGGTTGGGGGTCACCACAACATGAGGAACTGTATTAAAGGGTCGCAGCATTAGGAAGGTTGAGAACCCCTGCTCTACATGCTCTCATACTATCCCATCTAGACTACTGTAACCTGCTACTAACTGGCCTTCCTAACTATAATACTATCCCATCTAGACTACTGTAACCTGCTACTAACTGGCCTTCCTAACTATAATACTATCCCATCTAGACTACTGTAACCAGCTACTAATTTGCCTCCCTAACTATAATACTATCCTATCTAGACTTCTGTAACCTGCTACTAACTGGCCTGCCTAACTATAATACTATCCCATCTAAACTTCTGTAACCTGCTACTAACTGGCCTCCCTAACTATAATACTATCCTATCTAGACTTCTGTAACCTGCTACTAACTGGCCTCCCTAGCTATAATACTATCCCATCTAGACTTCTGTAACCTGCTACTAACTGGCCTCCCTAACTATAATACTATCCCATCTAGACTACTGTAACCTGCTACTAACTGGTCTCCCTAACTATAATACTATCCCATCTAGACTTCTGTAACCTGCTACTAACTGGCCTCCCTAACTATAATACTATCCCATCTAGACTACTGTAACCTGCTACTAACTGGTCTCCCTAACTATAATACTATCCCATCTAGACTACTGTAACCTGCTACTAACTGGTCTCCCTAACTATAATACTATCCCATCTAGACTACTGTAACCTGCTACTAACTGGCCTCCCTAACTATAATACTATCCCATCTAGACTACTGTAACCTGCTACTAACTGGCCTCCCTAACTATAATACTATCCCATCTAGACTACTGTAACCTGCTACTAACCGGCCTCCCTAACTCCCATCTCTCTACATTCTGTATTAAACACTGCTGCCAGACTCCTCCTCCTCTCATCCAAGACAGTACAGGCCCCTCCCCTGCTGAGGTCATTATCATGGCTTCCCAAAAGACAAAGAATAAACTTACAAACTATTGTTTGTACTGTTTCCCACCTTAAACCCTTTTGCCTTGCTATTCCTTGCATAGGGAATGCCCTCCCTGATTGCCTCCAGAGAGAATCCTCCCTCAGTCTCTCAACTCAAAGACTCCCAATTGGGGCCCTCACACAGCACCCAACCCAGTTCTGGCACTTATATTGCAGTGACACCCTCTGTAACCCGCAGTACTAAATACCCTCCTATTAGTGATGAGCAAAATTTTTCACCAGGCATGTATTCGCTGCAAAACTCTGCACTTCAACAAAGGCAAAACCACCCCCAAAAATTTGCTGCAACAAAAATTCACTGAGTGACAAAAAAAATCACGGGTGTTTCAAAAAGTCGCGTCAAATAAATTGTGGTTGTATCAAAAAAATTGTGCAGTTTTTCAATCCTATTTGTGTCTGTAAGTTACCCTCCCACTTAGACTGTAAGCTCCATGGGGCAGGGACTTCTATCTTCCCTCTTGTCTCTCTGACACTGAGCTCTTGATCTTAAATGTAATTGTTCTTTATATTTATATTTACCAGTGTACCGTTCTGCTGTACAGTGCTGCGGACATAAGTAGTGCTATATAAATATACATACATACATACATATAATTTGTGTAGGTACTGGAAACATTTTACTAGCTATGGTGGCTTCTATGGAAATTTAACAAGAGGAGCAAGGTCACAATCTCATCTTGGAGACTATAAGTGGGACATTGCGAAAATGGGACTTTAACCTAACTATCCAAGAACTGAGGGGGATGAAAACTGTCAGTCTTGTAAAAAGTGGGGCAATTGGGAGATATAATACATACATACATAATTCCTCAGATTGAGAAGAAACCATGATAGTCAGCCTACCAGCAGGGACCATTCTCCTACTCCCCTTAGGCTAGTAGGGTCATTCAACCCCTCCCTCATTTTGTTTCATGTTGAAGTAATGGATACTGGGACTTGAAGTCTCTTTACTACAGGGGTGGCCAATACGTCGATCACGGTCCACCAGTTGATCGCCCGTGGATTTCTGGTGGACCGCGATGAAGCCGGGGATGCGGAAGTGCTGCGTGAATGCGTACGTACACATCCGCACCACACTTCCGCATCCCCCGGTCATCAGTCGATCGCCCCTGAAAAAAGTCTGACCCCCCCTGCTTTACTAGGTAGGTCAGCAATTAGTTTGTGCTACAAGTTTGAAAATAAAAACCGAAGGTCTGGATTGGTTGCTGATAACTGCAGTTTAGCAATTAAGTACCTACTCTTTTATTAACCAATCAGCAATTAGTTTGTGCTACAAGTTTGAAAATAAAAGCCAAAGATGTGATTGGTTGCTGATAACTGCAGTTTAGTAATTAAGTACCTACTCTTTTACCAACCAATCAGCAATTAGTTTGTGCTACAAGTTTGAAAATAAAAGCCAAAGATGTGATTGGTTGCTGATAACTGCAGTTTAGTAATTAAGTACCTACTCTTTTACCAACCAATCAGCAATTAGTTTGTGCTACAAGTTTGAAAATAAAAACCGAAGGTCTGGATTGGTTGCTGATAACTGCAGTTTAGCAATTAAGTACCTACTCTTTTTCCTGGTAAAGTTTTCATTACGCCAAACCTACAAACTGTGTAATTGGTTAATCACCAAAGGAATTGTATATTGTTTTGTTCTAATAGATCTTTATTCCTCATTACATTCACGGTGATGACGGCTGCCGAGCGTGCATTCTATAAAATAGTGCATTAATGGGCAACTTTATACCTTCAGACTCCTCCAAGAGACAGACCCAAGGCAGAGAATTGCCCATTAACGCCATCTTTTGTGGTTTCACCTTTCTCATAAGCGTTTAGAGCTTTGTTCCTGTCTGGTTGCCCATGGCTGTGGGCCGGGGAGCCTTTGGTGAGAATGAGAACACAGAAAAAAAGTGTGAGACTAATTGAAATGACAAGGAATTATAGCTTGAAATTATATTTCTGACTGGCGAATACATTGCATTTTATATGAGTTCATTGGACTCAAATGCAAAGAGGAAAACACTTTATGATGGAGAAGGCTGGAATGGCTGGAATATAAAATAACCTTCCATAGCTCAGGTCTAGTGATGAGCGAATTTGTTTTGTTTCGGCGAAAACGTTGTGCAGCAAAAAGAATTGTAGCTCGCGGCTATTATTTTGTCGCCCGCGGCTTTTATTTTGTCGCACGGCTATTCTTTTGTCGCCCGCGGCTATTATTTCATCGCCCACGGCTATTATTTTGTCGCACGGCTATTCTTTTGTCGCCCGTGGCTATTATTTCATCACCCGCGGCTATTATTTCATCGCACGGCTATTCTTTTGTCGCCCCCCGCAGCTATAATTTCATCGCGCAGCTATTCTTTCGTCGCGCGGCTATTATTTTGTCGCCCACGGCTATTATTTTGTCGTCTGCAGCTATTCTTTTGTCGCCCGCGGCTATTATTTTGTCGCCCGTGGCTATTATTTCGTTGCGCGGCTATTCTTTTTTGACGCTGGCGTCAATTTTTTGACGTGCAGCGAATTTTTCCGCAGCAAATTCTTTCATCAGTTTCGTGAAACAATCCGCCAATGGCGAAACGCTGAAATTCGCCACAAACCCATGCCTGGCGAAACATTTCGCCAATCACTACTCAGGTCTCTAAAGGCCCAGCAGTTGGGATGAGAGAAAATCTTTGCCAGGCTTGGATTACCGGCGGAGTTCTGCATTTCGCCATTGGCAAATTTATTTGTGAACCGGCCGTGTCCAAAAAAGCAGGGATGCTCTGAATCCATTATTTTGGGATTCGGTCTTCATGAAAGATTCACCCGAATACCGAATCAAATCCTAATTTGGATATGCAAACTGCAAACAGAAGGCGTAAAAAGAACCCGACACGGGTTCAACTTCCACGTTTACGTGGTGAAAAGTCACATGATTTTTTTTTCAAGTTTGCCCAGGAGCAGTAACTCATAGCAACCAATCAGCAGGTAGAATTTTCTGGTCAGCTGTGAAAAAGCCAACATCTTATTGGTAGCGACGGGTTACTGCTCCTGGGTAGCTAACCTGTCCCATTACGCTTCGTCGGAAAATTCGCAAAACAACAGGAAAATTAGCAAAACGGTGAAAAATCTGCAAAAAGTGTTTGTTGCACGACTCTTTTGTTACCCGCGTCTTTTTTCTATGCATCTTTTTTTTTGTTGCCGCGACCGCAACTCTTTTATGATGTGCGACAAATTTTTCCGCTGCAAATTTTTGCGAAACAATTTGCCAATGGCGAAACGCGGAAATTTACTGCAAATCCATGCCTGCCCAAACAATTGGCTCATCACTAGTGATGAGCGAATCTGTCCCGTTTCGCTTCGCCGAAAAATTTGTGAATCTTTCAAAAGAATTGCGAAACGCTGAAAATGTAGCGTGTCAAAAAAAATTGTCGCCCGTGGCTATTATTTTGTCGCCCGTGGCTATTATTTTGTCGTGCGGCTATTATTTTGTTGCCCGCGGCTATTATTTTGTCTCGTGGCTATTATTTTGTCTCGCGGCTATTATTTTGTCACCTGTGGCTATTATTTTGTCGCCCGCGGCTATTATTTTGTCGCCCACGGCTATTATTTTGTCGCCCACGGC
The DNA here is from genome assembly GCF_000004195.4 of Xenopus tropicalis. NCBI lineage: Eukaryota > Metazoa > Chordata > Amphibia > Anura > Pipidae > Xenopus > Xenopus tropicalis. The sequence continues at coordinate 149,808,001 of NC_030681.2, forward strand.
TATTATTTTGTCATGCGGCTATTATTTTGTCGTGCGGCTATTATTTTGTCGCCCGCGGCTATTATTTTGTTGTACGGCTAATTTTTCCGGGGCAAATTTTTTCTTCATTTTTGCGAAACAATCCGTCAATGGCGAAACGTGGAACTTCGCTGTGAATCTATGCCTGGCGAAACATTTCGCCCATCACTACTCATCACTATCTAGTATTAAACCAAGATTTGCTGAGCTGCGCGAGTGTCGGTCCTGCTAACACGTTGGAGAATATAATCCATTGATGAAGGAGACTGGCATTCAGTTCTATCACTGACTCGTTGCGTTCCTTCACCCGAGACAAAGCTATTTTTTTGCTTTATTGTTTACTGGGATACAGTAATGAGGCCCAACGCCGGAATTCGCTGGCCCTTTCTGCTCGCTTCCCCTCACATTCCAGAGAAACAAGTCTCATAACGTCCCATCTCATCTCCCCCATGATTCCATGGCTTGGTGGTGCCGATGAAGTGAATGACAGATAGCAGTTCTTCCTCTTTTGACCTCTCGAACATCAGAAAGTGTCTCAGATCTTATTCATCTCTGACAGGTTCTGAGCACAGAGAAGAGACAGTCTCCCTGACACAAAGGCTCGTGGCCTGGGGTTAAGAAAAAAAAAATCCCCTTTGAAAAAAAAAATAAAAAATGTTGAGCGCTCTGTAGACCAACCTACTTCATATTCATCGGGAAACTTTTTCAAGTTTTCTGTGTCTTCGGTTCCTATAGACATTTTCTTTTTTTTTTTTTTTTCGTTTCAGACCTTTGATACAGCCGGGGCTCAGTTGTGGTTTCTTTTCTCAGACCTATGAGCCTTGGAATAAAGAGGGATTTCTTTTACGTGCCGTTAATTACTGTCTCTCCTGGGAAGAATGGATTCTATCATCCTTAAATATATTTGACATGCCGGTTTCAATAGACGTGCACTTATTTGATAATAGCGCGGTAATCAGCTGAACTAAGAGGAACAAAATCTGGGATTAGTCGACATGGATCCACGGCCCATAAATGACGGTCACATGGAAGAGCTCATTTATTAAAATGGGGCACAGGCACAAATCATGGTGGTTTTTGCCCACATTTCGCCGTGCCGGCGTGCAAGGGGCAGCACATGACTGGTCATTAGTGATGAGCAAATCTGTCCCGACTGTTGGCGGATTTTTTGCACAAAACGGGCACAAAAAATCTTCAAGAAAAACATTCGCTGAGCGAGGAAATAGTCCTGATCGCGTCAAAAAAGACGCAGTCACATCAAATACATCACACAGTAGACACGTTTTGTGTATTTTTTACTGTTTTGTAAATTTTGCCACCAATTCACACATTTTTTAGCGTAGCAAAACGCGGCTACCATGTGACTTTTTTTGATGCGACTGTGACCTTTTTGATGGGACTGCAATGTATTTGAAGCGACCGCACCTTTTTTTAATATGCGCCCACAACTTTTCGACGTAACCGCAATGAATTTGATGGCAACGTAACTTTTTTTTGACGTGACCGTGTTTTTTTTAAGGAAATCCTGACTTTTTCCTCATTTGGTGAATTTTTTTTTATGGCAAATCTGCCAATGGCAAAATATTTCGCTTATCACTACTGGTAATAAGTAGGGATGAGCGATTTTATTGGCAAATTGTTTCACGAAACGTCCGTGAAAAGTCGCCGCGGAAAAATTTGTTGAGCGGAATTTTTATTTGACGCACGTCAAATTGGGCACTGTCGCTTCGAAAAAGGGCCACGGTCCCATAAAAATATCCGCGGGCGACAAAAAAGACACGGGACAAAAAGAAATTGCGCGGCAAATGTGTTTCGCAAATTTTTCCGCCGTTTCACAAATTTTCTTGCGGTTTTGCGAATTTTATGACGAACCAAAACGGGACAGATTAGCTCATCACTAGTCATAAGCAAGAGTACTTCAAGGCCAGATCTTACAGGCATTAACTCCAGGGCTCCCACGTGCCCCAGCCAGTAGGGATGTAGCGAACCTCACAAAAAAAGTTCGCGAACCCATTTGCGAACTTCTGCCAAAAAGTGCGAACTTTTGCGAACTTTGCGAACCCCATAGACTTCAATGAGAAGGCGAACTTTGAAACCTAGAAAAGCCATTTATGGCCAGAAAACTGATTTTAAAGTTGTTTAAAGGGTGCCACGACCTGGACAGTGGCATGCAGGAGGGGGATCAAGGGCAAAAATTTCTCTGAAAAATACGTTGTTGTAATCAGTAATCAGAAAATAAAAGCAGTCCTTACAAGGACTATTGGGTTACAGCAGATGAGATCAGCAGGACAGCTGTCCCCAGCAGCTACATACAGAGCAGTAGAAAGTAGATTACTAGTCAGCAAAGCTACCTAAACTGTCCCTCAAACCCCTGCACAGCTCTCTCCCTATGCTAACTCATCAAGCACACACAGGCAGAATGTAAAATGGCTGCTGGGCTTCGGTTTATATATGGAAGGGAGTGGTCCGGGGGTGGTCCAGGAGGGAGAGCTGCCTGATTGGCTGCCATGTATCTGCTGGCTCTGGGGGGAGAGGTCAAAATTTGGCTCCAGCTAAGGCGAACCCAAAATTGCGAACATCACTAAAAGTTCGCGAACTTGCGAACTTGCGAACACCCGATTTTCGTGCGAATTAGTTCTCCGGCGAACAGTTCGCTACATCTCTACCAGCTAGGACCATTTTACGCCTTACTTCAAGTGCAGAATGTACATGTATATTCCCTATGTATTCCCATCAGGGTTCTGAGAAATCTCTGCCAATGAGACAACAGGGCACATTCACTTATCTAGAAGCAGCGTGCAAAGCGCAATTTTGAGCACAATCATCATGTTTCCCACAATCTACCATTTTTCCCAGGATTTCCATTGTGGAAGGAAACAGGGGACTCTCTTGGTGCAATTGCACTGCACCTACCACAATTACGTCTCTTTTGCCAAAATGGATGCAACTGCTCATGTGCTTCATCATAAATTGGTCACGTGTGCTGAATAGTTTTACAGCCTGCCTGGGGTCATTTATGGTGTTCACTGGAATCACATGTGTTTGGCACGTGAATGATGCCTGATTCTTTAGAAGCACATGTTCTGTGCATATTGGCCCAGGGTGCCGAGGGAACCCTGGAGCTACTATCTGATCAGGAGGTGGTGGTAGCACCAGAGTTTCCCTGCATCAATAGGCACAGGAGCACCTTATTTGTAATGGAATGGGCTGAAGGTGCCCATACACCTTCAGATCTGCTCACTTGGCAATGTTGCCAAGCAAGCTGATCTTCTCCCGATATCCCCCACCTATGGGTTGGTGATATCGGGCAAACCCAGGCTAATTCGGTTGTTTGGCCGCGGGGACAAACGATCGAATTAGAACAACGGGTATAGGGGAAGTCAGATTGGGGACTGCATCAATGAGCCAATGAGGTCCCCGATCCGACTAAATTTTTTAACCTGCTCGATCGAGATCTGGCCGATTTCAGGCCAGATGTCGGCCGGGCAGGCCCATTGTTAGTCCCCCTACATGGGCCGATTAACTGCCACATTGGTCTAAGGGACCCATATCGGCAGCTACAATCGGTGTATGGGGCACCGGGCGCACCAACTAAAGTGCAAAGATTGCATATTAATGCAAGTTACTTTAATGCAAGTGGTTTTAACTAGGCATGGATTCACAGTGAAATTCTGCATTTCGCCATTGGTGATATTTTTTTACAAAACTGCTGCAAAAATTTGGCACGTGAAAAATGGTGGTTGTGGTTGCCTTTTGCTAATATTTGGTGGTTCACCAATTTTTCAGCAGTCTCGAGAATTTTTTCGGTGAAGCGAAAATGGGCAGTTTTTGCTCCTCACTAGTTTTACCCACAACTCACTGCGGGCAGGCACAGCGCAACTCAATGAAGAGCATCACTCCCTTGCAATATCAATGCTGCATTGGAGAAAAAAGCCAGGGGAGATTGCCCTTTGCTCTGTGTGTAGCTGAGGAATGTATGTTGGCCGTACATGGAGCATTACTGACTACTGACTAGTGATGAGCGAAACTGTTCCGTTTCGCTACGCCAAAAAATTTGCGAATCTTTCAAAAGATCCGCGAAACGGCGAAAAATTCGCGAAACGGTGAAAATGCCGCCCGCAGCTATTGTTTCGTCGCCCGCGGCTATTGTTTTGTCGCACGGCTATTGTTTCGTCGCACGTCGCTATTATTTCATCGCCCGCGGCTATTATTTTGTCGCCCGCGACTAGTGATGGGCGAAAAGTTTCGCCAGGCATGGATTTGCGGTGAATTTCCGCGTTTCGCCATTGGCGGATTGTTTCGCGAAACGGATGAAAAATTTCGCTGCGGAAAAATTCGCCGCACGTCCAAAAATTGTCGCCGCCGTCAAAAAAGAATAGCCGCAGGCGACAAAACAATAGCCGCGTGACAAAATAATAGCCGTGGGCGACAAAACAATAGCCGTGGGGGCGACGAAACAATAGCCGCGCGACAAAATAATAGCTGCGGGCGACAATTTTTTTTTGTTGCACAACATTTTCGCCGTTTCGCGGATCTTTCGAAAGATACGCAAATTTTTTGGCGAAGCGAAACAGATTCGCTCACCACTACCCGCGCCGGCGACAAATTTTGGACGTGCGGCGAATTTTTCCGTGGCAAAATTTTTCAACCATTTCACAAAAAAATCCGCCAATGGCGAAACGCGGAAATTCGCCGCAAATCCATGCCTGCCGAAACTTTTCCCCCATCACTACTACTGACGCAGTTACTGTTACCCAGTGCTTGGGGAGCATCTATTGGGAGAACTTGGGGTCATTTACTTTTGGCAGGGTGTGAAGTTGAAAAGAAAGGGCACAATCCACTATGTTTTTTTTAATTTTTTGCCCTGCCCTATTGGTAGAATTGCTGTCACTCCATGTTACGTCTCTTTCCTCTTTGTGCTTTTGAAACTGAATATCATATTGCTCAATGTTCCTTGGATGAGAAACAGATAAAGCACATTTACCCACATGTTTTCTGTTCCGGCGATACAACGCGGTGTTCTGTTTATCATTGCCGGAACATCTCCTCCATTCGGGCTGCCATTGCCTCAGTAATTATTTGTTGTGCGGTGTTTGAGTTCACAAGGTAGAACATCGTTCCTGAGAGAAATGTAAAACTAATAAAAAAAAAAAGCAAAAACACGGGTTATTTTTATCAGCGCTTGAAAGTTGAATGTTTTACACAAAAATTATTTTGGAGACTTGTCCTCTCAAGAGGTAAAGCTGAACGGCTTAAGGAAACAGGACGGGCTGATCGTTCCTTCAACTCCGCTTTGTAGAACAGAACTGTTTTTCACTCTGTTTATCCTCAGGGATTATTATTTAGGAAAAAGAATCCCCAAAGGGATTTGAAAATATCTTAAATGTTTAGCGGCAACTGTCGCTGAGATGCCAACGAAATCAAAAGAACCTGTCGGAAATGTGGTTTTTTAAAGTGAAAATTTATGTTCAAGGTAGGCTGAAAAGGAATATATAATAATATGGGAGAATTGGTAAATATGTTAACTGCATTTTTGATTGAAAACAATTCCGAAAAATAAAAATAGGTTATATGAGGTCCCCTTCCAAAAATTGGAACAGAATGGAACATATAAGGGGTCAGTCACAAGTTTTTTTTGTCCAAAATGATCATTTTCCCCATAATTCCAGCGTAATTGGGAATGGGAGAGGGACTAGTTCTTGGGGCAAAATTGTGCTGGATTGGACCAGATGCATGATAAAAATTTTGAAAAAGGATTGGGTCATTTTCTACTGCTCATTGTCAGATGTCTAGTTCCTTAGGGGCGCTCTTTGACGCAGCCCGCAATGGGAGCCGTGGTCTTACAACCTCCTTCATGGTGACAGTAGCCTCAGGGTTCCCGTGGATCAATAGACAATGCACACTGTTTGGAACAGGACCTGGGATTGACGCATTGGCGCCTACTGCATATATGGAGAAGTGAATGGAGCATGTTTGGACACAAGTAGTGATGAGTAGTGATGGGCAAAATGTTTCGACAGGCATGGATTCGCGGCGAATTTCCAAGTTTCGCCATTGCCGGATTGTTTTTCGCAAAAAGGATGAAAAAATTAGACGCCGAAAAATTTGCCGCATGTCCAAAAATTATAAATTAATAATAAATAATAGCCGCAGGCCACAAAATAATAGCCGCGCGACAAAATAATAGCTGCGGGCAACAAAATAATAGCCACGCGACAAAATAATAGCCACGCGACAAAATAATAGCCACGGACGACAAAATAATAGCAGTGCGACAAAATAATATCCACGCGACAAAATAATAGCCACGGACGACAAAATAATAGCAGCGCGACAAAATAATAGCCACGCGACAAAATAATAGCCACGGGCAATGAAATAATAGCCGCAGGCGACGAAAGAATAGGCGCGCGACGAAAGAATAGCCGCAGACAACAATTTTTTTTCGACGTACGACATTTTCGCCGTTTCGCTAATTTTCCACCGTTTTGTGAATCATTTGAAAGATTCGCGAATTTTTCAGCGAAGCGAAAAGGGACAGATTCGCTCATCACTAGTGATGAGTGACTATGTTCCATTTCGCTTCACCAAATAATTTGCAATTTGCACCAAATAATTCGCTAGCGCACCAATTTTTTTTAAATGGCCGCTACTTTTTTGACATGACCACGACGGTTTTGATGCTACTGCAACTTCTTTGAAGCGTTTTTTTTGACGCGACTGCAACTGTTTTTCACGCGACCACAACTTTTTTTTGTCATGCCAAATTTTTGTAGCAGTTTCGCAAAAAAAATTTGCCAATGGAGAAAAAGTGCAATTTCATAGCAAATCCATGCCTGGTGAAAAAATGTGCTCATCACTAGACACAAGTATCTATAATGGTGTCAGTTCCAAGGATGACTGCGTCCCTGGCTTGACAGAATTTCATTTGCTCACAAATGGGCACAATTTGACCCTGCAAGGCCCATATTAGCCCCTAGCATGGCACATAGAGATGATTGAAAATAAGCCCTAGGAGCATCACAATTAAATTAAATTAAATGAAAAGCCTGATTAAGGAAGTACACTATGGGGCACATTTACTAAGACACGAATCTGAACCGAATTGGAAAAATTCCGATTTGAAAACGAACATTTCGCAACTTTTTCGTATTTTTTGTGATTTTTTCGGGGTCTTTACGACTTTTTTGTTACCAATACGATTTGCGCGAAAAAACGCGAGTTTTTCGTAGCCATTCCGAAAGTTGCGTGGCGTTAAAACTTGCGCGAAAAGTTGCGCCTTTTTCGTAGCGTTAAAACTTAAAAGGTGCGACGTTTCGCGCAAGTTTTAACGCTACGAAAAAAGCGCAACTTT